>NC_056730.1:654412629-654710129 GCF_019279795.1 Protopterus annectens
TTATAGAACATATGTGGGTAGTAATAGACCACACATTCCAGGATTATGTCTAACAGCATGCATAGATATCCCCATTAACAAAAAACAACAGATGTGCAGCAGTCACATAGCAAACAGAACACATGCATATATGGAACCATAGTGGCCCTTACAATGCCATGCAGGTGACATTGTTTGTAACAGGCCACCAATGATAGTGTTTCAACATGGAACATGACTACAAACACATTGCACAAATTGTTGTACAATACAATATATGTCCCAACAGTAGGTCTGCTGTAGACATACCTGTTGAGTTTTGTGATCAGATTGTTGTTGCAGATGTGGAGGGGAGGACACAGTGATGTGTATTAACAACTATTATATCTTTGCAGTATGAGGTCCACAGAACTGTTTTCCTCTTAATGTCTTTCAGGCACAGTGTCTCGGGAGAGACTACCGATCTACACATCCCAGGAGAATTACATCATCATTAAATACCTGGTGCAGCACTACCACACCCTGTTTGGACATACAACCCATGATCTGCAGGAGAGGACCGCCCTGTGGAACGATCTTGTCCACAGGATAAATTATGTTGGCCTGCATAACCACAGTTATGAGCAGGTCTGACATCGGTGCACTGATCTACTCTGCCATGCCCATCGGCGTGCTGCTGTGGTTAGGAGGGACCAGTTTGCCACGGAGGAGGATCATGCCTTCCAGCCTCCCCGACACATGCTGAGGAGCTCCTCACCAGCCTCGGGGCACCTACCCACTGACTCGCAAACACTAGATCCAGCGGACAACATTGTGGAGGTTGGTGCTACCCACACAATGGATGAGGAGCATGCAGATAAGGCCACAGGGCACATCAGCAGACCACTGTTGCATATCCATCTGCATCTGTAGAGTTTAATCATGCATATGTAAGATGAAATATATATATAGTCTGTTGCTGTCTTGTAGTAATAAACAGATGTGCATAATCTGTAGTATTGTGGGTTTGTACTGTTGATGTACTGTAATACTGCTCCCACCCTGTACCAATGTCACAGGTGTGGCTACTGACATCACATCTCTCACACAACTATGTAGGTCCCTCTGGTATACCTCTGGGGCAGCAGCCTGTAGCTGGTGAGTATGGTGTTTGCTCAGGTTTGCCAATACACCGGCCATGTTATGGCCATGGTTTAATCCATGCAAACATTTAACACACCTACCCATAATGCATGTTCACTTATTGTTGCTGTTAACTGCACTGCAACACAGTGGTCACCATGGTGGCATATCTGGAGGGTATGTAAGAGTCCTGCAAAATAACTAACAATCTGTTATTGCAATATGTGTGCACAGAGATGAACATAATGGTGGGACAAATGGCCTACAGTAGGGACATGTCTGAAACATCACCCTTATACAGTGATACAACAGTGTATTTGTCACTATTATAATGGCAACTGTTACAGATCTACACTGCGGCATATCACAATACTGCATTTCACAACCCTTACAACCTGTAATGTGGTCCTAACATGAGCAATGAATGTGTAATATGGAATCCTATGTTAGGACAGCAAATATGGGGAATACATACCTTCACAAACACTGGAAGCATATTTGTGCATACACTCCAAATAACATATTGTGGAAGCAGCTTTTGAGGTACTGACAGGAAGTACAGGTCCTCAATGTCACATCGTGAAATGGTCTGCTGTCCAAAATGTTTGGCCATCAAATGTGCCAGCTTACCTACAACAGAGGCAGCTGTGGCTTGCACACATCTTACAAGCCATGGAATGGATCCCATACCCAACAGGTAGCACCCAGGAGTTGGACATGTATCCTTACCTCACCATTGCATATACCATGGCAAACAGTGCAGACAGTCATGTATGTCGTGAGGATGTATCGGACAGGATTAATGTAGAAAATAAACAGATGGCCATCCAAGACAGATGACGAGACATGTTGCAAACTGGTCATGCAGGCTGACTAGTAACATGCCACAGCACTGAGGGAGTTGCAGGAATGTCTAGCAAGTACTGGCTGTGCAGTACCTGTGTCGGCAATTGCCTGGACTCTGCATAAGTGTGGCCCATGGGTTAAGGAAATCAGATGGGACAGTTGTAACACAGAAAACATCAGTCAGGGCCCTCTACAGGTAGTGTATGCATAACAGCAAAAGTCCCCCAAGGGCATGCCTTGCAATGTGTAGTGGTGTACCAAAACCAAGTTGGAAATTTACAGACTGTATCAATTAAGATACATGTGCTGTACGACCAATACCTCACCCCACTTCAGGCCCACCATCCCCATCTGTACCTTGCTGGTGCCAGTGTACACCTGTATGTTTGCCATTCATTAGCAGGGACTAAGCTAGTACATGTGGTGTTCAGAGTTAGGGACACTGCAAAATGACACATGTGTAGGCCATAGTTGTCAAGCATCTGCAAAAAGGCTGAGGATGGGGAGGTGGTATCATCCTAAAACACAACAGTACACTGAAGCAGAGATACAAAACTCGCTAAGAATGGCTCTATCCGCACACAGTCAAGTTCATGAATTGTGGCAGACATAACCCTGACTCCACAGCAATAGTGATGGCACTGTGTGACCTCCAAGAGCTGTGCACATGAATTGACCTTGCAATCATGCAGAGTTGGGGGACATTTGTAGGGCAGAGTGACCAAATACTGGCAAATGCAGCTGGCCTATAGTAGTATACCCCTTCCAGGAATAGTGACTGCTGTAGTACACATAACAGTTGGTGCAACAGACAATCATGATAAGGGTGTGCACACATATCCACCCACAAATTGTATGCATCTCAATCAGCATTTGCACAACTAAAACATTTGTTTGCTACTGCATTTGATTGAACAGGTCATATGTCACAGATCAGGTTCATGTAATGTTAACATATGCAGTAATGTGGCCCCATGGCATATCAGGGAAGAGGGTGCCATATCAATAAGGGTGTGTACACTCCCCATAGCCATGGTAAGGTTTGAAGGTTATCAGTGTAATTGTATTTTATTGGCCATACATGCACTGCTGATGATGAGATCTGTAAATCAGACATCAGACATTCGCAAATGACATCTGTCCACATATAATCCCAGGTATGTGTCGGACAAACACATAGGGGCTGTGAGCAGCAGAGCAAACATAACTGACACATACATACACACTCAGCAATGGTGTGTACACCTGTGAGGTATGGTGCACAGTACATGCCAGGGTGCCGTAAAGGTGCAATGCAATACTGTGTACATGGGTGCAGTGTGTTCCAGGGGAAAGGGCATCACCTACTAACACAACCCATGCATCACAGAGATGTATAATGTTGGTAACAGGGATTGACTATAGCTGCACTGCATGCTGTTGAGTGCCATATGTCATGCATGTTGACACATGGGTAATGAGAGGTCTGTGTGTAATATCTTTGTGCAACCTCACCAGTACGCGCGTGTGTGTGTGTGTGTGTGTGTGTGTGTGTGTGTGTGTGTGTGTGTGTGTGGTGTGTGTGGGGATGTTCGTACCTCTCAACTTCTGTTAGAAATTGTGCAGTAGGTGGAAATGGACAGACACATTAGACACCAGGAATACTTTTCTGAAATGTAATCGCAGGAAAGCTGATAGAATAATAAAGTCTGCAGCATGAAAGATGCATTGGGAGGAAAAACTAGACACCAGGGATACTTCTTTAATTGCAATCAGCAGAAAAGTGAAAGAATACCCAAGTATGTAGCATGAACGATGCATTGGGGAATTACTAGACAACACCAGAGAGAGTTTCCAAATATTACTGTAGTCCACATAAAAAGTTAATAGAGCAACATATCTTGCATCTACTGAACAATAAAATATGAAACTCCAGTGCATAACATTATTGACTGATTGCAGTAGCCCATAACATATGGGGGCCATGTTCAAGATGTCTGGACAAAACCAGGGTGAACACTTGATGACATCAGGGAGTCTTTAAAAAAATAACTCCAATCAAGTTAAAGAGTTAATGGAGTAACAGGTCATGTTTTTTGATCACTTTTCTGAGCAATTAGAAGAATGGTACATTAATGATTGGTATTATTGACTAATTATTCAAGACTGATGCAGGATGGGGACAATAAGAGAAAAAAAATAGGGACATTCTGTAAACTCAGGAATAGGTAAGTAGTATGGTGGAATGTCAGTGTGTGTGTGTGTGTGTGTGTGTGTGTGTGTGTGTGTGTGTGTGTGTGTGTGTGTGCGTGTGTGTGTGTGTATGTGCGTGTGCTTGTGTGTGTACTGTTAAGCAATGATGTACAGGTCTTAAAGAGCATTTCTTGTTTTCCCCTCACAGGTGGCAAGGTGGGTCTGGGTCCCTCCTACAGGCAATCTGATGTTGGTGTCCATACAAGCACTGAAAATGATGATAGGTGTGTTGAGGCACAGGCAGAGTTGTCAGGGGCTGAAGCTGCACCATCGTTTGACATCCCACTGTTATCCACCCCATCCCTGCACACAGTCACACTGCCTATACATACCATCACCAGTGGCCACAGCTGAGGGACAGCTGGTGGCATGGGACAGGACAGTGTGGTATCTATGGCATGTGTGTCTGGACACAGCAGCTATAGCCAGATATCCGGCAGGGTGCCACATAGGCAGATATACAGGGGTGCTTGTCGGAGGGCTGCTGGTCATCATGCCCCTGGCAGAAGTGCCACATCTGGTGCCACCAGACGCATGTTTCATGCCATCATGGAGGTGCAGACATGTATGGAACGGGACACCAGACAGGCTCTGAGGCTGCAGAGGGCTACTCATTCAGCTGTTACTGACAACATCCGTGATCTTGCATGTGCCCTCCGTTATTTTGCAGAGGTCATGGATAGATGGTTGGGTGAGATGGTGGGAATTCTCAACCGTGGAATGTCAGTGCTTGAGCATATGGTGGGAGTGGTGCGACGGCCACATGGATGTAGTCCGGCAATACCAACAGCTAGATGTCGATGTGGACATGCCAGAACACAGAGCCACTCATGTAGTGGCAGTACCAGCTCCAGGACTGCAAGGGGTGCGCTGTCCACATCACACCACAGCAGGCCACATGCATGTGGCCCTGGCTGATCCCAAGAGGGACCTGAATCCAGCGGACATATGTCATCATCAGGGGAGAGTATCATATTGTGGCTTGTACATGGTGGTGCCCATGGAACCCCTGGCAGGCACAGTTCTTATGTCCATGGCCAGAGATGGTAAACTGCACAGCCTGCCAGGTATGATCTGCAGCTGTCCAACAACCCCCTGTATAGGGAAGCCACATGGCAGAACTGTGTGCATGCATACACACGCACACATTACCAACACAGTTAGGGCAACACCATACCTACACACACCACATCACAACAGCCCAATTAATAATTAAACCCCCTCACTCACACACATGGTGTCAAACATATGGCTTAGCCTAAGTCTCTGGCAAACCAACAACACACCCTGTGCCTATGATGATACCTGTGCCACATCCCTGTCATCCATAACATCGATGCAGGGACAGGCTAATATGGTTCTGATGTACAGGGTGACTGTACTATGGTGTACCAATGTAATTCTGGGTAACATGTTGTCAGCAGTAAAGTTTAATGCTTACATGTCAGAAAGTATAGCTGTTCAGCCATGATGCATTAAAGCTGTTATTAACACTAAGTGATTGTGGTCTCCATAATGTATTTTGTTTGTAGTGTAGGTGTCAATGTGTCAGCAGGATGATGGTCTGCTGTTGTATCCTACAAGGGGTACAGCACTGTGGTGATACCTTGGCTAGGCCATAAGAGCACATGTCACAGGTCTGTATAACAGTTACTGCATGTGCCACATGGCTGATAGGTCTGGGAGTGTATACAGGTGAATGCATGGTGGCAGATGTCAGCAGCCCTTCTACAGTGGAAAATGGTAAGTGTACTGGGCGGTACATACCACATGTTTGTGTATAACACGCACATAGGCTTTGGTGTTGATGCAATACACAGAGAATACTGTACACATGGATGTATGTACCTGTGCAAAGAACCCATTTTAGCCTATGTAATTCCACCTAGACAGAATAGGCACAACAGCACATTGGGAAATAAGCAGTCTGCTAGTTTAATGTCATTAACGATGGTACTGGCAGGGTATATGTCCCCTTGCCCAATGTAGTGCAATCCTCAACTCGGTAGACATAGGTGTGCTGGTGTGGGTGGCACAGCCCTAGGTTTTGGAGGGTGTGAGGTGCTGTAGAACCACATATAGTGTGATAGACAACTACTTAACCTGTTAACATGAACTGTACAGTATTACAGCCAGCTAAGCAGGGGAATACACTCAACAGTAACTGCAGTGATGGTGGCTGTGTCCACAAGAGCCACACCCAGCTATATATACCAACACCAGTATCGCTGTACACCTATACAGTGGGGAAGAGGGCATTTACACATCTATCACTAGTTGTGATTGAATGTATTTCCACAGGATGATACCTGTGAAATGTTAGCATTGGCCAGGCAGTTCTCAGACAGATAACCTCCTGGGACATGTACATTCTGCAAACAGAAGTAGATTCCTTCACATACACACACACTCTTACTTGGCAATACTGGGACTAGAATCCCTACCTAGGTATGTAGTGCTACTGATGTTTGTGGCCTTAATTGTACACACCACACAGCTTTTAGGATGAGGTGTGTTCCAGGTTAAATGTTACATGAAGAACATCCCCAGGCCTGTACAGTATGGTAATGGGGGATATACTGGCTGTTTATGGACAATACATAGTGTGACATACTGTCATATACACACTGACAAACACATAACAGTCACACACACATCTGAGAGACCTGGGCTTATCAGTGTTAACTACCTTGTCAGTGTGTACATTCTGTTTCAGATAAGTTGCACACAGCACATGCATAACTGGGCTGGATAGTGTTATCAGCTACCTGTGTGGTTGATGGTGACAGTGGTCCCCATACAGTGGAACATGGGACATGTACTGGGGGCACCAGTGTGTAAAGACAGTATATCTAGCACCCACACCCCACAGTGGATATTGTATGCACTGAAACCATGATAATAATCTGACATACCCACCATCACACATTGACCAGGACTTCAATGCAACCCCTTGTCTATCCCAAGAGTGTTACTACAGGGATATGCATCTAATGCACATGCCACAGGGATAGTAGGGTGATGCATTGTCATGGCTCTCCTACGGTCAGCAACATCACTATCACTAATACTGTGTGGCAATGTGTATTGTACTAGGAGAATGTGGCCTCAGAATGCTGTATCCTACAGAAAAACACACATGCACACATACACACACTTGCCAAAACTCAGAGGGTATCCCATGCCTATCAACCCATTTGTACAACAGTGTTGTGCTGCTACTGCAAGCCCTAGGTAGCCCTTAGGGTGAAGAGTGTCACAAGGTACATGTAATGTCTGATACAGCAGCAGCCATATCTAACTATGGCAATGGGGGGTGTGGTGGGTGTGAAGGGCCTCAGGTTATCAACTACAGCTCTACAAACACACAGACACTGTTATTCTCAATAATGCACATGTACACATTTGTCAGCACTGGGGTCCATCGGCGCAGGTGTTCATAGGTGTGTACCAGGCTATTGTCCACGGAGAGATGGGAAGTGTATGGGATGTGTATACAGTGCTATCATGCCACCTGCCATGTGCCAGCAGGCCATCTATCAACAGATACCACAGGGATGATCCTCAGGGTTAAAGTTACATGCAACTTCCAATCATCTGGTTGCCTCTTGCAGAGGGACAATGAGGTGCTCCAGATGACATGTATGCAACATGTATTACATAACATAGTCAGTGTCTGTTTTGGAGACCTGTACCCAATTATGTTCTGTTGACTGTGGTAGTGTAGTTGAGGTATCCATGGCATGTGATGCGTACAGGATGTGGATTCCTAACTGTGGCAATCATAACACAGCTGGGCAAACATGTCAGTGTCACTCAAGCATAGATTGCCTGTATGCAGCCAAGATGGAGTCCTGACATCTGCACATCTGTAAAGAGGACATACAGACATCAGTTAGCCAAGTGGTTATGCAGTAGGATGACTGTGTTAACAGACGTCTGACACTGACAGGTATGCCATTACTACATGACAGCAGCCCTCAATGACATGTCCTATAAACACAGTAGTCTACAATTAATAACCACATGTCAGATCAATGTCCAGTAGCAAATACTTAATGACATACAGCTCACACACCAAGAACATGATAGTCAGGCCTCAGAGTCCAATCTTTGCATGCAGGGGTATTTGGTTCTAGGACTACAATCTGCAATCTCCTCTTTCTTGGGAATGCACTGTCAGCAGTAGTAATGTAATGATACACTACATACCAGTGTGACTGCATATAACCTGGGATACTACCCATGTATGAAACACATTGAAATGGAAAAGAGTATTGTACAAGCCATATACACCCAGGTGTTTCAGACAGTAGACTCACAGCCCTTGCTACTGTAATGATAGCACATAGATGCATGTTATGTACATGGAATTAAATGCACTTATTAGCGATGTCATTACCCTGCTATTTTATCAAACCAGAAAGTGAGCACTGGTTACCAGGGCTGAGCCATGCTAAGCACGTTTCAGCATTTGCTGAAATATGAATGCTAAGCAGAGTTACGCATTGGTAAGTGAAGCTGAAATGGTGTAAGTGGCTCTTTTTGTTTAACCATACATTATCAGCTCTTTATCGTCACACAAACCCACTTAAAGCTGCTCAAAACTGCCTTAACCACTCAGTATCCAACAGCCCTTGTTCTACCCAGCAACAAAATAAACAACCCTTGCAGGTCTTGAATCCAGAACCCTGTACATTATAGGTACAGCAGTTAACCACTAAGCCATCACAGCTGTGAAGACAGTTGTTGTTTTTGCCACTAAATCTGTCAGTACACACACTGAATAGTATTGAACAACTGCTATGACTTCTACAATTGTATAGTACTTTTTATTGATATTACTTTTGAATCACGTATGTTGTTATATCTAAATATACACATATCTGATAAATACATCATCATACATCTGGGAAGGTATATACAACAGTCATGTTTACACATAACATGGATATATATATATATATATATATATATATATATATATATATATATATATATATATATATATATTCATACATATGTAAATATCTGTGTACCTGTACATACACATATATATTCATATATATGTATTTATATACATCTGTATATTGCATTTTATATATATATATATATATATATATATATATATATATATATATATATATAGATCTACATATATATATATATATATATATATATATATATATATATATATATATATATATATATGTGTGTATATATATATATGACCTTGAGCAGTATCCTACCTTCACCTTCACCAAGAATGATGCCACAATACAGAGATAAGATGATCAGCTTTAATAATTGGCTTAAACTCTGGTGTCATTCAAAGGGGATCCAATGTCTGTCTGCCTGGGATGACATGCTGGACAAGCCACGCTGCTTCACAAGGGACGGCTTGCACCTGTCACCCCTGGGCTTCCGGATATTGGCAAAGGCTCTTGCCACCCCCATAGTGCCTTTTTTAGGCAAGGCTCAAATTCTAAACCTACCACCCTAGAACACAAAAAAGGAAAAAAACTAAGGGTAATGCTACTCAATGCCAGACGTCTCAACCTCAAGATGCACGCACTCGAGGCCCTTCTCAGTATGGAGAACATCGATGTCTGTGCTGTGACTGAAACCTGGTTCAAGGCTCCTGAGAGCACCCCGGCACTATCAGGTTTTACCTCATATCATGCGTTCCAGCCCCAAAATCCAGACACCACCAAGAAAGGAGGGGGGTGTCCATAGTCATCAAGGACACCCACACCTCAAGGTTGGTGGCAATGCACGATGCATCAGAGACCATCCAGGTGCAATTAACCATAGGCAAGTCTGCCCTGCAATTTGTAGCATGTTACAGGCCACCCTCTCAAACTCAGGAACCTCACATAGCTTTCCAGAAAACACTGGAGGGGATAAATGTATCTCCAAACACCATCATACTAGGTGACTTCAACTTCCCAAATATAGACTGGGATCACTACTCAAGCCCCAACACTCTAGCCCAAAGGTTCCTAGAGTTCATAAACTCAAATGCCATGGAACAACTAGTCACCATCCCCACAAGAGGTGAAAACATACTCAATCTCATCATCACGAACATGGGGTCACAATGTTCAACACCGGAAGTATACCCCTCACTGGTGAGATCAGATCATAAACTAATCTCACTGGAGGTCCACATCCCACCCCCACCTGAGATAAAAAAGACCACAGTGAAGAACTTCTCAAAAGCCGACTTCACACTTCTAAAGACTAGTGTGGTCTCTTTTAAGGCCCCGAGCCTCGCGGAAACCATTACTCAAGCCGCTGAATCACTTACAAATGCCTTCTACCAGCACCTACAGGACTGCATGGATCAGGCAATCCCAAACAAAACAAAGACTCTTTGTACCAAAGGCAAGTGTCCAGTCTGGTGGACCCCAGCCATAAACAAGCTCTACAACAAAAGGAGGAAGCTACTACAAGATAGAGCAAAATCCTTAAAAGGTAAGACACCTTTGATCATTATAAGTAAAAAACTACGAACTCTCATAAAATCATCCAAGGCAAATTTTGAGAGAAAAATCGCTAAGGACTCAAAAGACAATCATAAGGCCTTCTTTAGCTATGTTAGAAACCTGGGAGGAAACTCCCAGATATGCTCAGAATTAGTTCAAAATGATGTAAAAATCACTGAACCTACAGACATTGCCAACATACTGGCTGACAGGTTCAGTGCAAACTTCTCACCCCAAAGGATAGATATCTATACCAGAGGATTGTAGCCCCCCCAAACATCTCTAACGCTCAGGTGAGAACTGCTCTCTCCAAGGCAAAAAACACAGCATCCATGGGACCAGATGGTGTCCCTGGCTGTGTGCTCCACGAACTCAATGAGGAATTAAACCCGCAGTTAGGACAGCTGTTTAATCTTAGCCTCACCTCAGGATACGTACCCAAGGAGTGGCGCACGGCAACTGTGGTCCCACTTCACTAAGGCGGTGCATCCACCGACCCTGGAAATTACCGTCCCATCAGCTTGACAAGCCTGATCTGCAAAGCTATGGAGAGGATCATAATGGAACTCATAAATAAAGACATAGGGAACTTGCAGACTTTGGATCCAACCCAGTCTGGCTTTGTCAAAGGCAGATCATGCCTTTTAAACTTGGTTGACTTTTTTGAAACAGTCACCAAGGCCATTGATGAGGGAAAGGCAGTCCACACAGCCTACCTCGACCTGGCAAAGGCTTTCGACACAATACCCCACTCAGGTATCATTGAAAAACTCATCAGCTTAAATGTAAACCCATACATAACAAGATAGGTTGCAAACTGGCTAAGTGACAGAACCCACAGGGTCAGAGTTGCTAGCGCCATGTCAGACTCAAAGCCTGTCACAAGTGGTGTCCCACAGGGCTCAGTCCTGGGCCCACTCTTGTTCGGCATTTACTTTTCAGAAGTACAAGCAAACACAGGAGGGTTATGGCTGACAAAATTTGCAAATGACTGCAAACTGGGCGTCATAGTCGAGAACACATCTGACACAGATATCCTTCAGAAGGGTCTCACAGAAACGGATAACTGGTGCCAGAGCCATGGCCTAAAGTTAAACGCCAAGAAATGCATAGTCATACCCTTCGGGAAAAACAAGGTTACCCCTAGCTACCATATAGGTGGCAATCCACTGAGCACAGAAGAGGTTATCAGGGATCTGGGGACCCAGGTTGACAGTAACCTTTCGTTTGACACTCACATTGCTAAAGTAGTTAGGAAGACCTTCTACATTGCCCACCTGATCATGAAAGGATTCACATCTAGATCAAGGGAGGTCATCGTCCCCCTGTACTCATCATTCATCAGACCAATGATTAAGTACAATGCCCCATTCGGAATGTATCTGACCCGACACCTGCAGCAGCTGGAAAGGCCCCAAAAGTTCCTCACCAAAAGGATAAAGGGTCTCAAAAATATGTCTTATGCTGCCCGACTGAAAGAACACCAGCTCTATTCAGTCGCTTACCGCTTGCTCAGAGTTGACCTGTGCCTGACATACAAGGCCATGTCCAACCCAGAAATGATGAACATGCTTCACCTCAAAAAATCTAGATCCCTCGGAACTACAAGGGCGGGAGACTTAAACCTGGACATGGTTATTAATAGGACATGCTGGAGGGACAGATTCATCACCCAGAGACTCCCTATGCTGTGGAACAAAATCCCGGTACATGTGAGGCAGAGCACCTCGCTGGCCTTGTTCAAGAGAAATCTTGACCAATGGATGGGAGATCGCAGATATACCCCAGGGATTACCTCAGTGTCACTGCTTGACAGAGGCACAGCAAAATAATGGGCATAGTTTCCTTCAAACTAAAGGGGTGGCGTAAGCCACAAAACTCTGGGCTAGGCTTATAAATGCCCTTGGGCAGATAGCCTAGTATGAACCTATGAACCTATGAACCTATATATATATATATATATATATATATATATATATAAATAATATATATAAATAAATAAATAAATATATATATATATATATATATATATATATATATATATATATATATATATATATATATATATATATATATATATATATATATATATATATATATATATGTATGTGTGTGTATATATATATATATATATATATATATATATATATATATATATATATATATATATATATATATATATATATAAAACTAAAATTAACCGCACTCAAAAAAAATTGAACGAAGAGAAGAAATTTTAACTAAGAAATGAACTTCGTGACAGTAACAGTATTCAAAAAATGGTAAATCACACCAACTCTTGCTAGAACTAATGTATTTAAAGGAAGTGAAAATGGTTGCTCATAGTTATGAAACATGTCTTTCTGAAGAGGTCTTGATAATAAATAAGATGAAAGCAATAAAGTACTACAAGAGTTGTTGGTGTGATTTACTATTTTTTGAATGCTGTTACTGTCACGAAGCTCATTTCTTAATATATATATATATATATATATATATATATATATATATATATGTCTATTTTGATATATACATATACATATATGTATAGCATATGTCCATAACATGTAGTGTAGTCATACCTCAGCGCCAATATTCGCAACCTCTTAGTGCAAGGGGATGTCAAGTAAGTATTGCAGGTATAAATGTAGATTGTTGCTACTGCAACAGGGGTTGTCTTAACAGAAATGTGTGTAAAGTCACATCTGATATTGACATGTACGCCATCAGTTACTGACAGACATCATAAGATCATCATAGTGCAACACCACAGATATCACAGCAATGATCCAGTGGAATGCAGCAGAGATATGACCAATAAATGTGGACAGTCTGACCCACTCTGGTTCCAGAGGTATACACAGAACTCTTTAGTGCAAGACATGTGGACAAGCCTGACAAAGTGGATGTTTACAGCCATGTACATGGGGATATCACAAAAATACTGGAATAGATAAGCTCACAAAGTTTATGCATTCACACACTCCTGTCTGTCCTGACACATAATAACCGGAGGAGCAGAGGTCACAAGCCCACATACTACCCACTAGTTAGTGACATACATCTGTACAGCATCCCACTGCTTTGTCAGAAACACACAACAGTTATGGTGGCCCGGCAACAGTACATCTGACAAATATCCGGACATAACATCAGACTGCGTAAGTACATTGAGCTCCTAGACATGTCACAAAGCACTATTCAAACTACAGGAAGACTGCCACAACACTGGCCTACATTTCTTATGGGGGAATACACATGTACCTGTAAATATAGCAGGCTCTACAGTGATGTAACAGCATGGAGTAACAGACACCTGTGTGAAAGCACATAGCCACAATCAATCTGAACATAGCCACAGTCACATATGATAAGCGGCTTATATTACAGTAAATGGACTGTGTGATCAACACCATCCTCATATGTGCCACTCACACACTACCCCTACATATAATGAGCCAATATACAGTGCATTCCAATTCCTGACTGTGGTATGGGACATGTATCGGTTTGGCCCTACAAACATGTACGATGATGGGTACCATACACTGGAGCAGCATGCAACATCAGATAGAACAGGACCAAGAACAATGACATCTACGACAGTCTGTACACAGGCCAAGGTACATATTTACAATACACACTCTGTCGACAGTCACCATAAGTACACAGACCTCACTACTGTACCAGCTACAACAGAATGTCCAGCTTTTGTCCTCAAATATAAGCCCTACTATACATAACATGTCTAGCAGTCTGATATCTCACTGGCTTATCAGATATGATGTCAGTAAATAATGGTGTACTGAACATATGCACCTCTTACTGTATGACATATGTACAAAAGTTGACAGAGTTGTGGCTGGAGGCACAAACACAGGGCCAATATTGACATGTTGCTGTGATAAACTCATACATTTATTGGTGTAACAGGGTTTGTTGTGACTTATGTCTTCTGAGGAATATGAAGTCAGTAACTCACATGGCTGTCACTATGTACTGACTGCAATCCTCAGAATATGCTACTGCATTTCTAAAGATAGGATATGTGTGAGTAACACAACACATGTAAGACTCCAAACACTGGCCAGTATGCAGATAGCCCTACAGGTGAGAGTTTCCTCAACCACATAACACTGTCATGACAGATATTAAATCATGTAGACCAGCCATATCCACACAAACCCTGTTAAACCAACATTACTTCAAATGTAGAAGAGCAAGATGTACATTCTGTCCTCATTTCTGGAACATTCCCCTCCTGTTTGTTGGCCTGTCTCCACAGTGTATGTTGAAAGATGTATATCCCACTACCCTCTGTGATGCTGTTTGCCAAACACCAACATGAAGTCCTGCTCACAGTGAATGAAAAGGGCCAACACCCACATGATGTTCCTAGTTATAGGAGTGTGTTTCCATGCAGTTGGCTATGGGAATGTTACCACAGCTGTTCCACATGCAATCAACTAGTGGGGGACTGCAATTCTTGCACAGGCCATCAGCTGATCATGAGCATCACTTGCAAAACACAAGCTGCTGCCTAAGCAAAGCAGGTGTGCTTTTTCTCATCCACCAGAGAGGGAGTGAAAGAGACAGACAGAGACAAAGTAAGAAAGGAAGGGAGTAGGAGAGTAAAAGCTAAGTATGTTTGTGTCACACACTTACCAGTATGGGGTTTCAAACCCCTGCCTATGTATCGCTATTACATTTTTATGCAGCTATTGCATGCACCACAGAGCTTACATGTTGGAGAGTTGTCCAAATGTATCTTTGAAGGTGAGTGACATCAGCAACAGTGGTAAAGGAGGGATAAGGTAAGTATAGCACATGTGCCTGTCCACAAACACGGGTGTCAAGGAAGACACGACCACACTCTGTCAGGGACTCACACACATTATCACAGTTGGCTGGGTCAGGATTAGAATACCTAACTAACTAGTTTGCTACACTACAGTATTGCGCAGGTATCACATGCACCATAGAGGTTATCAGACTGATTAATGGGTAAAGGTTATGTCAAGGTGACTGACATCAGAAGGCATGCTACAGTAGGGCAATGTGAGGTGTAGTGAGTGTGAATGGCTTCCAAATCATTAATCTCCACACTCATAGACACAGATTTGCCAGTACTGACATGCATGGGTTCAGTGCTTCACAGGTGTGTAGTAGTTGACTGTGCCAGAAGGCTGCACAAGGCTAGGAAAAGGGTATACCTTGGCATCAGGCCACATGACAATGGCCTGCAGTGTGGCTCAGGGTGTAGTCCCTGGATTGGCCCACACAGGTGGGTATTGTATTCACCATCCACTCATCTGGGTTACTATTGTGGGTGGCCAGTGCTGTGCAATGCTTGCCATGTATGTGTTCTATATTCCATAACATGGACAGTGTCTGGGTTGTGCACATGTCCCACATGCATGTTCTGTGATATGTGGAAGTGTACCTGGGATGTCTTGGGCATGTTTGGTGTGGACAGATTGTTATCATCTGATGTGGCATTCCTGACCTTGTGTGGTGAGAACTGGCTATGGAACTGAGGTTGATCATCCACCTACATTGACAGCATGATACAGGTATTCACTGGTGTTAGTGGCATCTGTCCATACAGGGCATGTGTATAAGGCATGGTATTTCCTTTGTGGGTTACATTTGCTGACTCTACAGTTGTTGCAGGCATCCAGTGGGGAACATAGCAAAGGACCACTATAAGCAATTATTTGCCTATTGTAGGGACGGAACATGGTGCCATGTCCTCTGTAGTCCACTGCAATCACACTGTGGTTACTATCTGTGGGCAATATGCAGGGAACTACCAACATAGTGGTTGTTGCCAAGCCAAGTGTGTTTGTGTATGAGACATGGGTGGAGAGTGTTCTCTGGGTTATACAAGGGTTGCCTATATGGTTTCCCAATCCATAATGTCACATGTAGGGGTATGGATTGTCTACACCAGCCTTTCTGCTGTTTGACATCTGTTGTCCTTGTAAGGTGGACATTGTGACATATAGTAGGTCCTTAATATAAGAAATTTGCAAAACCTGCCCCACAATGAGTCCTGTTTCTACACAATCACATATACCTCCACACAGGATACTGATGACAAACACACACACAGAGTCTCACAGTTGCCATGTCTGGGATTTGAACTCCTGCCTACCTAGTACATCACACTATAGCATTACACAGTTATAGCATGTGCCATAGAGCTTATAGTGCTACTCCTTTCACAAAGGTGTATTTCAAGGTGAATGACAACAACAGGCTTACCAAAGTAGGGTAATGGACAGTGTAGTGACTGTGACTGGCCTCAAAAGCATTGATCCCTACACACACACACACACACACACACACACACACACACACACACACACACACACATATAGTTTCACAGTTGCCATGTCTGGGATTAGAACTGCTACCTAACTAGTACATCACACTGTAGCATTATGCAGTTATAGCACACACCATGGAGCTTATAGGGCTGGTTTTTCCCCAAAGGTGTATTTCAAGGTGAATGACATCAGCAGGCTTGCCAAACTAGGGAAATGGACAGTGTAGTGACTGGCCTCAAAAACATCGATCCCTACAAATGCAGAGTCTCACAGTTGCCATGCTTAGGATTAGAACTCCTACCTAACTAGTACCTCACACTATAGCATTACACAGTTATAGCATGCACCACGGAGCTTACAGGGATATCTTTTCCCCAAAGGTGTATTTCAAGTTGAATGACATCAGCAGGCTTGCTATATTAGGGCAATTGACAGTGTAGTGACTGTGACTGGCCTCAAAAGCATTGATCCCTACACACACAAACAAACAAAACAAACACACACACACACACACACACACACACACACACACACACACACACACACACACACACACACACACACACACAGTCTCATAATTGCCATGTCTGGGATTAGAACTCTTACCTAACTAGTACATCACACTATAGCATTACTCAGTTATAGCACACACTATGGAGCTTTTAGGGCTAGTATTTCTCCAAAGGTGTATTTCAAGGTGAATGACATCAGCAGGCTTGACAAAGTAGGGCAATGGACAGTGTAGTGACTGTGACTGGCCTCAAAAGCATTGAGCCTTACACACACAAACAAACACACACACACAGTCTCACAGTTGCCATATCTGGGATTAGAACTCCTACCTAACTAATACATCACACTATAGTATTACGCAGTTATAGCATGCGCCACTTTGCTTCAAGGTGAATGATATCAGCAGGCTTGCCAAAGTAGGGCAATGGGGAGTACCATGTGTGTGAATGGGCCATAAACCATTTGTCTGGAAGCACACACACAACACTCAGTCACACACAAGTTTACATTTAACAGGAATGCGTATACAACTGCTAGATGAATAACGACTTGTACAGTCATGTTACACAGTTATCACAAGCATCACAGACACTATAGTGCTGAGGGATACCAGAAGCAAATGTCTACAGTGATAGACATTTTCACATCATGTGGTATTGGCCAATTGGATGCATGCTGGGTAGGACAGGCCTCATGATGGGAAGCTCTTTGTGACTGTCTGTCAATCTCTTCCACACATCTATGTATGTTCATAGGTTCATAGGTTCATAGGTTGGTACTAGGCTATCAGCCATAGGGCTTTACAAGCCTAGCTATAACAATTCCCTGGCTATTTCTTCCCACACTATTTACTTCCCTGGACCCCTGTCTAGCAGGGCGACTGACGTGATCCCAGGGGTGAATTTCCTTTCTCCCATCCAATTGTCAAGGTATGTGCCATGTGTATGTTTGGTCTATTATAGTGTGTTGTCCTTGGATATATGTGTGTATTCCTATCCAATGTGTGTGCAAAGCATGACTGGTGTGCAATGTGGAGTGTGTGCACAAACATCTGCAACTGACAGATATGTATAGTCCACTGTTGTTGCCAGACATGGGCTTCATTTCTGTAAATGTGGGAGCATGCCCAGTATGACCTTCTGTATTGGATGTGTGAATCCATTCCATGTAGGTTGTACTCCAGTGCATACCTTTGTGTTTTACACCTACAGCTAGCAACCTGTTTCTGCAGAATATCTGTAGATCAGCTGACAATATGGGGTCACAATGGGCAAAGGATAGTGGGATATTGTAACTAATTGTGTCTGTGCTGCTTCTGCTACATGGTTTTGGTGTTAGGAAAGATATTCAGACATATGTACTGTTTTACACTGTGATGTTTTATGTCATCAACTACTGACAGGTATACATATTTGCTTGCAGTAATTTTCTGAGGAACACAAGATGAACAAAGCTGTGTCCAGTATTGTGGTCTGCAGCCTACATATTCTTGCACAATCATGCCATTCTGGAGGGGGACCTGCAGACACTTGCTGATGGGTCTGTGTAAATGGTTCAGCACCTTGGTACTGTGTTGACTGAGGATGCCATGCTTGTACATTCATCAACATGACAGTATGGCCATATCCTGCTGTGGCTATACCTCACAGCTGTACAGATTCACACAGGTTACCCAGAGGCAGGGTTCATATTTATGGTCATTGCCCATTCACATTGTGGTTTACAAGTAGATTTGTAGCCACCCATTCCTGTCTTTGCAGGCAGGGATAGTATGTGCACACATATGAGTTTCAGACTTCACACACTCCATGGCGTCCATGCTTCTACCCCCCTGTTATTCTACCCTCTTCTGAACATTATGCAAATATTATCTGATAAGTATCCCTATAGTTATCATTTCATCCGAGCAGTAATTAGGGGTTGGTCTACAGTTCATGCAGTAGGACATGGTGGACATGCTACTGGGATTTGTCAACATGGCCTTGCATTTGTGTTCTGTGGGCTGTGTTATGTTGTTATTTGGGAGTCCATGAGATAACATACATTGATGGTATGGGTGAGACACAGGCCTTTGACAGAGGACTGTAGGGCATTTGGTAGTGATGCAGGCCATCTGTAGCAGGCTGGTGTATTGCGTCACTCCTACAGTCCCAGGCTGCAAGCCATTATATTCCCCTGGGGTGACATGCTAGGTGTGCAAGGTGTTAATGTCAATAGTTTCTGTCCTTATTGATTCATTGCTGTGGATGCTGGCAGGGTGCTGCTTATAGCTAGGGACACATCTGCATGGGACACCTCTTCAGCATGCTGCATTCTGTGGCTATTCCCATATAGAGGTGGGGGACATATTGCACTCATTCCCAGCAGCAGGGATAAGACCTGTGAGGTACCTGTGACTGATGGTGGGTGAGCTGGATGCATGTGTGCTATGGAAACAACTTGCAGCTGACTCACAGATATATGTGGGGCATTCCACTTATGCTGGCTTGTGCAGGGACATCAGCAATTTCTCAGTACTTCATACCTGTGCCTTTTGTGATCTGCCAGTGTTTGGCCAGACTACATCAGTATTCCATACTACACAGCCAACTAATGTGCTGCTAACCTGTATGTAAAATTCCAAAGATGTGTCCATTTGACAGTACTTCCACCTGTGTACTGTTTGTATGTCTGGGCCCACATTCATGACATGTCCATCTTTCAGATTGTGACAGATATTACATCCAAATAATTAGTATGGATTACTGCTGGATTGTGTCTTGCTGAGATGCATTGTGTTTGGCACTACAGTTGTGAGAAATTGGCCCTGCCATCAACAATACTGGCCATTGGCCACCATGACACAACCCTCCATACCTACATGCTGACCATTTTCACACAATATACAACACACAGCAACCTAACACACAGATCCCTGCATATTGTACACATGCTACAATCTATCCTGCTACTTTGGCTAGCTCAGGTAATCTGTGCTCCACTGTTATTATACCTACACGTACATGTTACTACATTTCTACATAGGATTGGGGGGGGGGCACACCTGACAACTCTAAACATTTGCTATAACTGTACTGGCATTTCAGGTACTCCATTTCATTCTGTATTCTGACCTATCATGCAGACTAGAGGCATATCAGTGTACTACAGTTCTTAGGTTTTATTGACCTACATTTCAGTTTCAGACTTCTTACCCTTCATAACTAACATCCCACTGCCTGACCTGTTGTAGTCTGTCTGTGTAGGTCTGGAGGGAGGCTGTTCTTCATAGCCATCAATCAGAGGCCTTGTCACAGTCTTTCTTTGTGTTTGTCTACACCTGTCCTGCTGGCTGAGACTGTTGTTGGGTATGTGAGCCTCACTGACATGCATGTGTGTGTCCCCTGGACACACATTTGGCCCACCACATGTCCTGCAGTGGGTTTTGCCACCCTGTCTAGTACTGCCTACTATGTTGACACCAGTATTTGTTAAGGATTTCATGCTGTCAATATAGGTGTCTACTATCTGCTGCCATCCCATTCAGTCACCCAATTCCCTTGCATGCTCACATTTATACCATAGATACAGGTAGCAGAACATACTACTACATTCAGAAATTGATAGTGAGGATGACTTACCTTGTGGCTGTGCCAGTATTGAGGATGGTGCTGGATGGCTGACTATGTCAGATGCACATAGTACACTCCCTATACATGATTAAGCACAGGTAGTGTCATGTTTGGCATCCCTTTTAGTGTATGTGCAAGTCGGAGTGAGGTGTCTTTCCCTGGGTTCCTACCATGTCAGTGTATGTGCTATGTGTTGCCTCTTTGCCAAGGCCTGGGCATACTAGGCATGTCTCCTTCTGCCTACTGGGACAGGCTCAGGTTGCTCCTCCTCCGAGTCACTCTGTGCCTATGCTGGCCTTGGCAATGGTGGGGGGCTTTGTGGCCCTGCCCCATGCTGTCTCTGCTGAAGCTGTTTCCGCAGGATCATATTGTTTAGCATGGCACATACAATGACAATTTGGGTGCATGTAGCTGGTGAGTATTGCAAGCTTCCACCAGATATGTCCATGCACCGGAACAGTGAATTGAGCATCTCAAACACACGCGCTACTATAATTCTGGTCTGTGCGTGTGCCTCATTATGGAGTTCTTGTTTGGGTGTGTGTGCATTTCTGATGGATGTCATCAGCCATGGCTGCAGTGCATAACCAGCATCCCCCACTAGGTGGCTATATGGGATGTCCCCATTGGCAAATCTCTGGTACAGCTGTGTCATATGCCAGAGGTGGGAGTCGTAATAGCTTCCAGAGCTGCTACACACATTCATTATAATTCCCTGGGCATTGCACACAACCTGGCAGTTGATGGAGGGGAAGCACTTGCGGTTTATGTAGACTCTACCCCGCTCACCAGGTGGTGCTTTGATGTGTATGTGCGTGCAGTCTATAACTCCCACTACCTCAGGGGATTCTGCTATTTGGTGGAAGAGACGCATATTGCTGGTTAATGCCTCATGGGTGTTGAGGAAATATATGTGCTCACCGGCATGTGCTGACATGGCATCCAGGAACTGGTGGAGTACCCTGAATGCTGATGCCTGTGAGATCCCCATGATATCCCCAGTTGCCCTTTGGAAGGTACCTGTGGCTAGTATTCATAAGCCTACACATACCTTGGTATCCACTGGGATGGGTTCCCTTCTGTTCTGTTGGTTCTGTATGTGAGGAGTGGCCGACACAGCTCAACAATTTACTGTAGGAAGTCCCTGTCCACCCTATAGCGCTCTACTATCTTCAGCTCATGTAGCCCCTGGTAGGTTACCCTGGGTCTGTACATTCTTCTCCTTCTCCTCACTGTGGGTTGGTTATCAGCATTCTCATCCTCACCACCCTCAGCCTCTTCCACATGTTGTTTTATGAGAGCAAAAGTAGCCCCTATCATTTTGTTGCTTCTGTTAGGTAAAATTTCCCCATTTGTGTACACAGGTGGTGTAGAATTTGTAGGCTAAAACCAGAGGGAAAGGTGTTTGAATAGTTTATAGTGGTGTGCTGTGCTGGGCTGCTGCCTGTGTAATTGGCTGATTCTGATACATTTCACCTGCCAGCTATGCTACTTCTCCTTGATTACTTTCCTACTGCTGTTTTCCCTTCTCATTGCCTTCCTGTTTAAGCCCAGAGGCATGCCATGCAAACCCACTGCTCAGATGTGAATGGAGTTGCTATTTCCTGGTTTAATTTTTTTGTTTGTTTAAAACCCAGTGTGTTTAGGCAATGTAAAGACTGCTAGGCAGCTTCAGACATACCCCCTTCCTTAGCTCTGCTAAGCCACAGAGCTCCAATAAGCTTACAGTATGCCTGACACACCCCTCTATGATGTCAGCTAACTCTTAGGCTTGCACTATGGTTTTCCTGCACCTACACGGTTGGGTGCTGGCTAGCAGTGAGGGGAAATCTGTGATTCAGTATCATTCCCCTCATTTGAATAGAATTGACTGCTAATGCCTTGTTACAAGTCTAACACTGAGCCTTCCCCCTTAGCAACCACTATTCAGTGGTCTTGTTGTCTTCCGCCTGCCATTGACTATAATGTCAAAATTGTGATTTTGCCTAAAAAGCTTTTTTCAAGGTTTTATTTTTATTTTCAGGCCGATCCCATTTGTGCGCTGCTGCCCTATGCTTAAACGGCCAAAATCGGCCAAAAATAAATTAATAAAAGTTATTTTTTGTTATTTTGAACCTATTTTCCATGTCAATGGCCATATATTTGGCTATTGTCATGCCTTCCACATTATATACACCCTTTATTTGGAGCTGTCATGGCTCAGTTTTGTAGTTTTCAGAAATGTACTCGCTTACTAGCCAAATACATATTTGCAGGTTACACTACTCCTGCACGGATGGCTGCCAGCTTCCTGGATCACTAATTCACCTAATTTTCATGGTTTTCACCTACAAATGGGGCAATTAGCATACAGGAGCTGTGTCCATGCAGGAATAGTGCAGGAGTGCTCATGCACGTCCCGGGAGCTTGTTCCTGGATCTCTCGGTGGCCATATTGCCTCCAGCAGCTCTTGCACTATTCCTGAATGCAGTGCAGAGCTTGCTGAATCCCAGGGATAATTTCTTCCTTATCCTGGATAGTCCATTTTTCCATCAGTTGTAGTTTTTGTGGACTACTTCTTCCTTCTTCAACAGTGAGGCCATCTTCCACCCGAGTCTTGCCTAGATCTATGTAAGAATGTTTCCATGCCCTAAGGATTCTAACAGCCTTTTTTTTCCAAGTCCTGGCACCAGTGTGTATACCAGGATTGGGCATTTTTTTACCCTGCGACCTATGCACCCATCTGTCTTTTTTTATTTTTTAACCTACTGTTCTCCTTGACATACAAAATACAGTCTATATATCAGTGCCGCTTTGGTGAGATTTTGTGAAAACAGGGTCCACCATGTAAAGGTACTCACCTAGGCTTGAGGACGAATTCAGTTCCACCAATACTTCTCTACTTTTCTTGCTGATTTCATCTCTCCATTTGGATCCTTATTTTCTCTTTTGTAATTTATCCAAATAGTTTGGGTTTCTCATAACATGAAAGGAACAGACCCCATGCCTAAGTCAGGGTATAATTACAGTTCATGAAATTAGTATTATTTCAATCTTTGATGCTAGCCAAAACTGCTCTTCACAGCACCTGAAATGTGCCAGAACTGACTTTTTCTGCAAATCGTACTGAGTTGCATATATTGGTAGCATATCTAAATTTATTTATTTTACATTTGTTAACTGGGTAGAGTCCAGCTGAGCAAGTAGCCCGTTTTCAGTGGAGATCCGGGGAGATAAGCTCCATAACAATAGTACAAAAAGATTACAAAAAATTTTAAAAGATTTACAAACAATATACAAAAAGTTTAACAGTTGCCAAGAATCACAATTTACAAAAAGGGGAATGTAAAACAGAAAGCATTACATTTCTTAAGCCTTACTACAGACAGTAATATGAAACTCATTAGATATATAACTAAAAACATTGTGGTATTTTCATTTGGTAGAAGTAAGACAAGAAGATAGCAGAATAGAAAACATTTGATTGAAGGCATGGGAAACTAGCCAGGAAAATTACAGAAGCATAGCCATTGTTGAGTGATGTATTCCTTTAGGAGTTTTTTGAAGCTATGGCGATCTCTGTTTTTTAAGATATTCTGGGGTAAACTCTAATTTTTCTTTTTATTAGACCCATTGGTCCTACAGTAGTATTGGACCTGTCTGGGTAGCTTTCTTCCACATTGTTCTCATTTCTGCCTGCAAATATTGATATTTTATGACTTTGTGTCACCCTTCTCATGAGACGCTGTAATTGCTAGGTGTAGCAATTTCAATGATCAATGTTACTTTTGTCTTTTTTCACAGACTACTATATCTTGTTTTCAATCATGTATTTTTGGAATTGTTGGTAATGGTTGATCCCATATTATGTGCATGTCTTCATTCTCTATAATGGTTTGTGGTTCATGAATCCAATGCTTCTCATTTACTTCTATATTGTAGTGGTTACACAATCCCCAAAGCAACAATCTTGTCACATTATTGTGCCTTTCAGTTTATAGGCCCTCTGCCATGAGTATATTACACCCAACAACAAGGTGTGTGACACTTTCCAATTATTTTTTACAAAATCTATATTTGTCTGTTTCTCTCACATGTTCCATGGACTTTGTAAACCAACATGTACATAGTCCACTATCCTGGGCTGCCATTATTAATCTTTCATCCTTTGGCTTCAAATCATCTCTCCTTAACCATTCCTCCTTCAAATCTTGTTCAACATGGGATTGTTCCAGGAGATCTCTGTACTTGCCACTATATTTATGCATTTCCACATTTCTTTCCTTCTTACCTGATTCTTAGAATTTTTTCTTTTATCATAGGATCATAGGAGGTTACTAGACTAATGTCCCTGAAGCCCTTACAAACCTTGCCAGTTTTTTTCCTCTTGCAATGGTGTTATTAACAGATCTGATTCAACACCTGCTGCCCCATCCAGAAGGGACACAGGTGAAACCCAGGGGTGAATTTGTGATTTCCCATCCAGTTATCCAGATTACGCTTGAAAAAGGTCAGGGAAGGGCTCTGTTTTACTAGGATTGGAATCTTATTCCAGAGTAGGGGAGCATGTGGGAGATGGACCTGTCCCTCCAGCAGGTCCTGTTAATATCGCTTCTCATGTTTAGGTCGCTAGAGCAGGTACAGCAAGTACATTTCTTAATGTGTAGCATTTCCATCAAGGCAGGATTCACAGTTGCCTTATATGCCAGGCAGAGATCACCCCTGAGCAGTCTGTATGCCACAGAGTACAGTGACAGGGATTTTAATCTATCAGCATAGGACAGGTGTTGGACACCTTGAAATGTCTTTATATGGGAGGTTTCTCCAGTTGTTGGAGGTCCCTGGTAAGGCACATACCAAAGGGCTCATTATACTGTATAACTGGCCTGATAAGCGAGGAGTACAGAGGGGTTATAACCTCTTTTTTTCTGGAGACAATGCCCTTATTGATGATATGAGCAACATAGAAGGCTTTCCTTACCACTGATTAAACATGGTGGTCAAAGGAGAGGTTGCTGTTGATCTGCGTGCCCAGATCTCTTACCATCGATTGGGTACTTAAGGTATTCTTGCTAATGTGGTACCTTGGAGGGATGTCTCCCTTGCTGAAGGGGATGATGAGGAAGCACTTTTTAGCATTTAACTTGAGCCCGTGACTTCGGCACCAATTACTGGTTTGAGTAAGACCTTCTTGGAGGGTGTCAATGTCACTAGGGAATTCAATGATTACGCCCAGTTTGCAGTCATCTGCAAACTTTGTTAGCCACATGCCCTTTGTTTTGGCCTGTACTTCTGAGAAGTAAAACAAAGGCCCCAGCACTGAGACCTGAGGTACTCCACTGGTTACTGGTCTGAAAGTGGATGAGTCTCCCATTTTAACTGCGTGTGTTCTGTTTGTGAGCCAGTTTGCAGCCCACCTGACTATATATATATGTTTTTTGTTTATTTTGGTAAGTTTATCAATGATAGTGAGTGGGGAATGGTATCAAAGGCCTTCACTAGGTCTAAATAGACAGTATGCACAGTTTTGCCTTCATCCAGAACTTTGGTGACTGTCTCAAAGAAGTCCACCAAGTTTAGTAGGCACGATCTCCCTTTGACAAAATCAAACTGGGATGAGTTTAGTGTTTTAAGATCTCCTTTATCCTTATCAATAAGGTCCATGATGATTCTCTCCATGGCCTTGCATATGAGGCTGGTCAGACTTATTGGTCTGTAATTCCCAGGGTCAACAGAGCAACAGTCTTTGCAGAGGGGGGTGACAGTAGCAGATTTCCTATCTGCAGGAACATACCTAGTACTTAGACTGTGGTTAAAGAGGGTACTCATGGGTACAGCTAACTCTTGCTTTAAGCAATTTAGGATGCTGTCTGGTCCCACAGAGGCTGTGTTTTTAGCATTGAAAAGGGCATATTACTGACCTGTTCCTTAGAGATTTCTGGGGGACAACATATAGGATGAATATCTTGTGGTATATTGGGTGGAGACAGGGGGGTGGGAGTTCTCACGGAACCTATCTGCAGGTTAGCAATATCACCAGGTTCAGTATATACTGTGCCATTTACAACACATTCTGTGCAAATCTGGGATTTTCTTTTGAGGTTGTGGACATAGCAGAAGAATGCCTTATGGTTACCTTTGGCTAGGGTGGCCAATTCAGATTCGCAGTTGGCTCTGGATTTTTTCACTAGGTGTCTTATTTGCTTATTTAGGCTGAGGAGGGAGTCCTTTGAGTTTAGGGACCACCTCCTACTACTTTTAGTCAGATGTTTTTTTCTCCTGTTATATAGCCTGATTATGGCGGATGTCCACCAAGCAGGTTTGTTTTTTCATGAGGAACTTACTTTTATCCTCTTGTGTACAGCCGAGCTGATGTAGCTGTGAAGGTGATTGTGCAAGGCTTTGGTATAAACCTCAGCATAGGTATCCTTGTCATCAGTATGGGTAGGAGCTATGAAACTAGTAATATTTTCTCATAAGAGAGTGTAGTTAGCTTTGGAGAAATATAACGGGTGGCAGCTTGTGAAATGCAGAAACGCATTAGAATAGGTTGGCTTTTGGAAGATAGTCGTCCTAAATCTGTGGTTCGGACGATCCTTACTCAAATGGATGTCAAGGAAATCTATCTCTTCGCACTCTATTTGAAATGTGAAATCTAAAAAAGTTAGTGAATGCTGTGATTTCACCTATAAATGATTGAATCAGGGATACTTCCCCTTTCCACAAAAGGAACGTCATCCTGGTATCTAGTATACCAGGCTACATATTCCCTAAACTTCAAGTTCTTGAATAAGAATACTCTTTCCCAATAGGCCATAACACTATTAGCGAAACTGCTACCCCTGGGTAATAATAACATTAATAAACCAATTTATTATATTATTTTATTTTTCGAACTGTCTTTAAAGTATCGCTCACTTGTACTGTTTAGTTTTTTTGGGTTTATTAGTTTGGTTTTTTGCCTTTAGTTTGTTTCGTTGCATTTCTGCATTTCACAAGCTGCCATCTGTTACACCAAAAGAAAGCGGTGATGAAAGGGCAGGTAGTGAGAGCAGCCAGAATGGTCTCTGATTTTGTAGATTTTTTGACAGAATGTGAACTTCTAAAATTTATGTTTTGTAAAAGGGGTTACCCATTGGCCTTTGTTGAACATATTTTCGATGAAGTTATCAACAAAAGGCTTTCAGGACATTTCTCTCCCTTGGTTTTTAAAGGTTATGACACAGCCTCCTCTTCACCACAAGTAGATTTAGATATTAGCTCTACACGTGAACAAAGTTCTGGGCTGGTCATTAGATTTTTGACAACTTATTCTTTAGACTCTCAATGCATCAGAGAGATTATTAGTAAGAATTGGGCTTTCATCTTGGGAGGTCACTGCCTAAGGAAATCTTTAAGTCAGGTCCCCCAATTAACTTATAGAAGGGGTTTGAACCTGAAATGCCTGGTTGAGAATTCCAAAAAAATAATTAAGGGTTGTACAGGCATGTTTAAGTGTGGTAGATGCCACCAATTTAAATTCATCAAAGTAACTAATAAAATAAAAATTAGGGATAGAGAGTACTTTATGAATGGCAAATTCATCTGTGACTCCCAGGGGGTGGTCTACACAGCGGTCTGTGATCACTGCGAGGCTTACTATATTGGTAAAACCGAGAAGAAGATAAAACAAAGAATTTATAAACATCAGTATAACATCAATAATAATGTTATTACCAACGCATTAGCAAAACATATTTTGGAATTCCCTCTCCATAGGTTTTCATTTGTAGTGCTACAGAAAGTAGAGTGGAAGTTAAGAGGAGGTCCTTGGGAGTTAGAGTTGGAGGAAGCAGAGTTAGAATGGCAAATTTGGAAAGTAGCCCATACTTTACCAAGGTTGGATGAGGCTCTAGCAATCAAATGTTTACTAAAAATAAAAGCTCTTGCTAGGTAATAGTTTGCAGGTGTTTAATGAATTAAGTATCAAACTATTTTAGGCTTTTAGAGTGTATTCAAACGTATATTACTTAATCATTTACTTATTTGTTTTCGAAAGCTTGTGTAATAATGAAATGAGTTAGGATGCTTTAGGAATTTACTGTCAATGTTTTCACTTTCGTCTTCGGTGATAACATTTATATATTATTGAATTAGTATCTTTTAGCTATATGACTAATGTAGTTTTTTCATGTGGAACATGGAATTATTTTTGACATTAAAAAATTGTTGCGCTAAGGTTAACTATTTTTGTTATCAAAAGTTGTACACATATTGGAGTTGTATTCCACTATAGTGAGGTTGCTTCTTGGTTATGAATGACTAGTGTTATAACTAGCTTTTAAACTGTTACTTTAAAATGACACTATCTTTAGTGGCATCGCCAATGATGTTTGATTTTTATTGAGTGTGTGACTTTTAAGTGGGGTTTTTAAACTTGCTGAAAGTTTATGTAATTTTTTAGTCTGAAGAAGATAAAGCGCTAACTATAATAAATTACAAAGTGTTTGAGTGTTCTGGGAGCCTCTCGTCTGTTCTTTACTCTGATATAATCAATTTTGAGGAAGTTTATACCTCCTTTTGAGCATGGAATATATAATCTTGGTATACACTGATTTTTATATATTATTTGATAAGCGTGAAGCATTTTTCTTGTTTTTCTGTTCAACTGATCCAACCCTTTTTGGAGCAAGTCCATCACACAAAACCTGCAAGTTAAAACAGGAAGCACAAATTGGTTTATTACTTGGATTTTATTTCTAGCTGTCGAGTGTTTTCAATATTGGTTTTAGTCTGCTGAAGTATTCTTCACTGAGTTTTATTCACATTTGTTCATGTTTTATTGCTGATCCTTCATCAGTTCCCAGATATTTATACACTCCTTTCTGCTCAAGTTCCTTTATAGCATATTTCTGTCCTAAACTGATATTTTCTTGGTACTGCAGCTTTCCTGCTTTAAATTACTTTTGCACATTTATCAAGGCCAAATGCCATTCTTGCAACATCTGAGAAAGTGTTAACAAACTGCAGTTGGGCTTTCAACTCTTCATCTGTTGACCTATACAGTTTTAAGTCATTCAGATTGAGTAGTCAGATCATGCCTACTCAGTCTGGTAGACTTCATTGAGAAGGTCAGCAAAGCAATGGATGAGGGCAAAATGGTTCACACTGCCTACCTTGACCTGGCCAAGGCATTTAGCACAATACCCCACTTGCACATTGTTGACAAACTTAAGAGGTTAGGTACGCATCCTTATGTCACCCAGTAGATAGCCAGCTGGCTCACATACAGAACCCATGAAGTTAGAACTGGGGAGTCCACCTCTACAAAGAGGCCAGTGACAAGAGGAGTCCCTCAGGGATCGGAAAAGGGACTGATCCTTTTTGACATCTACTTCTCTAAAGTCAAGACCAATGTCAGTGGCTGCTGGCTGACTAAATTTGCAGATGATTGTAAATTAGGAGCTGTCATTGAATCTCCCACCAACACAAATGTTTTCCAGGAAGGGCTGACACAGACAAACAGCTGGCCTCAGAGCCATGGACTAAAACTGGATGCCAAGAAATGCATAATAGTTTTCTTCACAAAGTCATCCACCCCTGGTAACTATCATATTGACAACACACCCCTAAGAGTTGACCCAGTAGTCAGAGACCTTGGGACACACACATAGACAGTAATCTAGCCTTTGACCAGCACATATCTACAGTAGTGAGGAAATCATTCTATGTTGTGCAATTTAGAAACAAAGGTATGCCATCTAGGTCCAAGGAATTCACTGTTCCACTGTATTCAGCATTCATCAGACCTATCATTGCATACAATGCCCCCTTTGGTATGTACCTAACCAGGCATACCATCAACTGGAATGTCCACAGAGGCTCTTCAGTAAAAGAATACAGGACATAAGTAACATGTCCTGTACAGACCACCTCAAGGCCCTATCCCTGTATTTTGTTTCATACAGACTGTTGAGGGGAGACCTATGCCTGGCATGCAAGGCAATGTCAAACTCCATTCTGCTAGACCCTTACATATCAGCAAAACAAACAGCACCAGAATTACCCATTCTAAAGACTTAAACCTTGCTTGTGATATAAATAGGATCTGTTGGAGAGATAGACATGTATCCCAGATACTAACCATTCTCTAGTACAGGCTCCCCATCCATGTGAAGAAGAGTTCCTCCCTAACTCAATTCAAGTGTAACTTGGACAATTAGATGGGAAACCAGAAATTCATCCATGGTTTGGCACCTATGTCTCTAATGGACACAGGCAGTCTATAAATGGTTCATCTCCCAGGTCCCTGCTTGTAAATGTTTCATCTCCCAAGCCCCTGTTTACACTTATCAAGGGTACCAGAACTTGTTAGAAGTTTGGGATGCATGGCTAGGTTTAAAAAGGCCCTTGTGATTGTTAGCCTAGTAAACACCTATTAACTGATCCTCAAAAAGTAGATGAGAAAACTTTAGTTAAGTTTGATTTCTGTGAGCTAAATTTAACCAAGACCTAATCTGTTAAGTAAACAGCTTAATGGATTAAGGACAAGACAAAACAAGAGCAGTGACAAAGAATCACCATGGAATATCCCTCTCTGAATTTTTATCCCTGGGATAACAATTTGCCGATGTCATGGCTTAATTGCAAAGTAGTTTGCCACTGTTTCATGGTCATTGTAATGAACTTATCAATGTACAATGTATCTTGTACATCTGTGAGCACTCCTTTATCCATGAATGTGGGACACTGTTAAATACTTTTTTGTAATCTATCCATGCCACACTTAGATTCTTCCTGTTTTTATAATTCTCCATTATGGCTTTATTTAGCAACCAATGATCCTTTGTTCCATATGACTTTCTTTTGTTACCCTTTTGTTCTATTGCCATGACTGAGTTTTCTTCTAAATGACTGTAAACTCTGTCTGCATCAATTCCACTATATCGTTTGTACATCATCAGCAGACAAGTTATTGGCCTATAGTTTTTAGGATGGCTTACAGGTTCATTCTTAAGGAGGAGTATCATTTTTCCTGTTGTTATCCAGGTTGGTGTTTGGGACGCGCATAAAAGTTGTTCTTTTTCAAGGCTAATCTTTGTGTAAAGACGCTAATACATTTAGCGAGAAGTTAGATATTGTATCTGTGCCTGGGATTTGACACTTAGGAGCTTTTCTTAATTTTGTTTCAATTTCTCTGGTCATTACTTCATCCCATTTCATATCCTGTACATTTGAACTCCTTTCTGTATCTTTTAATTTTTCTGTCTGTTCAGTGTCCTTGTTATGTTCTACAGAGTCTTCATAAAAATTTCTCCAAAATGTGTCTGTTTTGTTCTTTTTTTGGTGGAGTTTCTATTCCTTTTGCTTTGTTTCTCAGTTCTCTATAAAGCCTTTTTGATCATCAGTGAATTGCCCTTTTTGTACTTTTCATTTATATTTATTTTGGTTTCATTTCTCCAATTATTTTGGTTTTCTAATACCATGACAGGAATGGACCCCATGCCTATGTCAAAGTATAATTAAAGTTCATGAAATTAGTGTTGTTTCAGTCTTTAATGTTAGCCAAAAGTGCTATTCGCAGCACCTGCAATGTACCCAGAAATGACTCCTTCTGCCGTTCATATGGAGTTACATGTATCAGTAGCATATCTAAATGCTACTGTTAATCAATTTTATGAGACCCCATTGCTCCTACTACTATAGGAACTTTCTGCGTAGCCTTCTAACATACTGCCCTTGTTTCTGCCTTCAAATCCTGGTATTTTATTACTTTATGTCTCTATGTATGTAAGACACTGTAATCATTGGGTATAGCAATTTAAATAATCAATGCAACTTTTGTCTACTTTTCATGGACCACTGTATCAGGTTTTCTCACATCTATTTTTTGAACTACTGGTAATGGGTGATTCCATGTAATATAAACTTAATTTTGTATAATGCTTTGTGGCTCATGTTTCTAATGCTTCTCAGCTATTTCAGTACTACAATGTTTGCACAATCCCCAGTGCAACAGGCTTGCCACATTATTATGCCTTTCAGTATGCAGGTCCTGTGCCATTAGTTTAGCATATCCAGCAACAAGATGCATGACTGTTTCCAATTCTGTTTTACAGAACCCACATTTGTCTGTTTTTCCCACATGTTCAATGGACTTTGTAAACCATGGTATAAGTTTATCCTGGGCCACCAATATTAACTTTTCATCTTTCAGTTTAAATTAACCTCACCTTAACCATTTCTGCATCTGATTCTGATCAAGTTGAGGTTGTTCCAGGAGTTTTCTGTACCTGTAACCATATTTATGCTTTTTCCATATTTCTTGCCATCTCATCTAATCCTTCTCCTTATACTAATTATTTTATTTTTTGGCACATTCAATTGCTGCCTGATTTTTGTCTACTTCTGGTCTGATTTCCATTCCTGCTTGACACCAAGATTTTTCTGCTAAACTAAGCAGGGAAGTCATATTAGGTTTGATCTCTTCGTGTTTAAAAACCTTCACTATGTTTGGTTCTGTTGAGGTCAGCAGATATATATGCAGTACTATGACTGCAGATCTATACATGTAATCAGTTTCAAAGAGGCTCATACTTCCTTCAGAATGAGGAATATATAACCTTGGTATACACTGATTTTTATATATCATTTGATAAGCATGAAGCATTTTTCTTGTTTTCCTGTCCAACTGATCCAGTACCTTTTGGGGCCAGTCAATCACCCCAAAATTGTAAGTTAGAACAGGACGAGCAAGTTGGTTTCTAACTTGGACTTTGTTCCTAGGTGTCAGGGCTGTTTTCGATATTAATTTTAGCCTTCTAAAATATTCCTTACTGAGTTTTTACTTATCTCTTCTGTGACTCAGAGAATGTCAATTAAGCAGGCACATCTCATGGATCTTCAATGGATTTTAACCCTGTTAATAAAACACATAAATAAAACAGGTTCCTTATTTAAGACCATAAATCATGTTTCTGGCATCTCTCCCTTGTGTTTTGGCTCCTTCAGACAATTGTAATTTGCATCATTTGGTTCCTAATGTCTAACACATTGCAGCGTTATGTTGTTTTTAATTCCACATATCCTCCTATCCCACACTATATTTTCATTTTCCTTCCGTCTGCCATTTACTGTTTCCACCACTTTCTGCAGTAGTGGTAAATCAATGAACATGTGACACTTGGTTTGGGATTAGTTATATTTAAAGAAGCATTGCCTTCTATAATGAGCTTCTTAATTGCCTCTGTTGTTTTGTGAGCCAGTGTCCTTGTTGTTCTCTCAGAAAATAATCTACCCACTTGTATGAGAATGCTGTTTGTTGTAATTAACCAGGTATGTGTTATTCTTTAATTAGTTATTTTAGATGCATGTTATCTCATTAATGTTATTGTATCCAGATTATTTTTATTGTTCCAATATACTATCCTATTCTTCTGTAATCTTCCTGTAGCACATGGAGCATGCTAGATTATGCTCCAAAATCAGCAAATAATAAGCATCTTATATACTTCTCTGCCATGAGACACAATCATAACAGCTTTGAAAGGTGCATAGCAACTATTTATATATATATATCTATCAAAGCTATTATGATCGAGTATCTTACTGGAGCACATGCAGCAGCCCCTGCAGAACAGCAATGGCAATGATTTAACAGACTTAAAAGCTGTAATGCATTTTATGCTGCCATACAAATAAATGTGTGGCAAAGTGATGTCTCTTAGCTTTTAAAGCTGTTGGCTGTTTGTTCAACAGCACTTAGTGCTTTCCTATAATTAGCATCAGGGCATCTAAAGCTTCACATTTTGCAAAAATGTATGATTTGATCTCTCTTTATCTCTCTGGTCATTATGCACCTGTTATCTGAGAAAAATTTACCTTTTAGTTCCCTATGAGCCAAGCCTACATAGACCCTCACATGGCGGCTGTGATCAACATATGTTAGTACATTATGTCACTTTTACATGGCTAGAAATTGACAGAACAGACTGGATTGAATGGACTGGATTTTTTTAAACATTTTTGCAGCATCACGCACTTCAGAGCTGAGGAAAAAAATAGCCACACAACTATTTGAACAATTCAGATGAAATAAAGAACTACTTTGTCTCTTTTTTAATTCAATGCATTACAAACACCTGACAAGAAAGAGATGAAAATGCATCCAAACAGACTTTTAGCAAACCTGAAGCAGATACAACTACACTATATAATGAATTATGAAGAAATGAACAAATGCTACTAACTATTCTGTTTTCAGATCTGTGCTAGACAAGTTATTTTTCTTTTTGTTCTTGTTGCAGTGTCAGAATGTCTACTACTTTTGCCACTTTAGTTTTGATAAGAGTTTTACTTTTCTATCTTTTTCTAATTACATGTGCATGATAAAGTTTATCTTTTGGTAAATCAGTGTCCAGTAATATTGGACATTTATAGGTTCATAGGTTCATAGGTTCATACTAGGCTATCTGCCCTAGGGCATTTATAAGCCTAGCCAGAGTGTGTGTGGCTTTCACCACCCCTTAGGATGAGAATACTATACCCATTAGTTTGCTGTGCCTCTGTCCAGCAGTGACACAGAGATGATTCCCGGGGTAAACCTACGATCTCCCATCCACTCGTCAAGATTTCTGTTGAACAGAGTCAGTGAGGGGCTCTGCCTCACATGGACTGGGATTCTGTTCTATAGTGTAGGGAGTCTCTGGGTGATGAATCTGTCCCTCCAGCACGTCCTATTTATATCCGTGTTGAGGTTTAAGTCTCTTGCTCTCATGGCTGTGGTGGATTTGGATTTTTTGAGGTGGAGCATGTCCATTAATTCCAGGTTGGACATGGCCTTGTATGTCAGGCACAGATCACCTCTGAGCAGACGGTATGCGACCGAATAGAGCTGGAGTTTCTTCAGTTGGGCATCGTATGACATATGGTTGAGCCCCTTTATCCTTTTGGTGAGGAACTTTTGGGGTCTTTCCAACTGCTGCAGGTGTCGGGTAAGGTACATTCCGAATGGGGCGTTGTACTCAATCATTGGTCTGATAAGTGAAGAGTACAGGGGTACAATGACCTCTCCTGATCTGGATGTGAATCCCTTCATGATCAGGTGGGCAATGTAGAAGGTCTTCCTAACCACTTTGGCAATGTGAGTGTCAAAAGAGAGGTTACTGTCAACTTGGGTCCCCAGGTCCCTGATAAATTCTTCCATGTTTAATGGATTACCACCTATGTGGTAATTAGGGGTTACCTTGTTTTTCCCAAAGGGTATGACTATACATTTTTTGGCATTTAGCTTAAGGCCATGGCTCTGGCACCAGTTATCCATTTCTATGAGACCTCTCTGGTGGATGTCTGTGTCTGATGGAGTGTCAATTATGGTGCCCAATTTGCAGTCATCTGCAAATTTTGTCAGCCACAATCCCCCTATGTTTGCCTGCACTTCAGAAAAATAAATGCCGAACAAGAGGGGGCCCAGGACTGAGCCCTGTGGGACACCGCTCGTGACCGGCTTAGAGTCTGACATGGCACCAGCAACTCTAACCCTGTGTGTTCTGTCCTTGAGCCAGTTTGCAACCCATCTTGTGACATATGGGTTTACATCTAAGCTGGTGAGCTTATTCTATGTTGCCCGAGTGGGGTATTGTGTCGAACGCTTTTGCTAGGTCAAGGTAGGCTGTGTGAACTGCCTTACCCTCATCAATGGCCTTAGTGACTGTTTCGAAAAAGTCGACCAAGTTCAAGAGGCAGGATCTGCCCTTGACAAAGCCAAATTGGGTAGGATCCAGTGTCTGTAGGTCCCCAATGTCTTTATTTATGAGTTCCATTATGATCCTCTCCATAGCTTTGCAGACAAGGCTCGTCAAGCTTATGGGGCGGTAATTTCCAGGGTCCGTAGAAGCACCGCCTTTGTGGAGTGGGACCACAGTTGCCGTACGCCATTCTTTGGGTGCGATCCTGTAGTAAGGCTAAGATTAAACAGCAGCCTTATGTGTGGGTTTAGTTCCTCATTGAGTTTGTGTAGCACAAAGCCGGGGACACCGTCCGGTCCCATTGATGCTGTGTTTTTTGCTTTAGAGAGCAGCTCTCACCTGGGCATCTGAGATGTTTGGGAGGCTAGACTCTGGTGGGATAGATATTTCTCCTTTTGGGAGAAATTTGCACTGAACCTGTCTGCCAGTATGTTGGCAATGTCTGTGGGTTCAGTGATTTTTTATCATTTTGGACTAATTCTGAGCATATCTGGGAGTTTCCACCCAGGTTTCTAACATAGCTAAAGAAGGCCTTATGATTGTCTTTTGTGTCATTAGCGATTTTTCTCTCAAAGTTGGCCTTGGATGATTTTATGAGTGATCATAGTTTTTGCTAGTATTGATCAGAGATGCCTTCCCTTTTAGGGATTTTGCTCTGTCATGTAGTAGCTTTCTCCTCTTGTTGTAGAGTTTGTTTATGGCTGGGGTCCACCAGACCGGGCGCCTGCCTTTGGTGGAAAGGGTCTTGATTTTATTAGGGATTGCTTGATCCATACATTCCTGGAGGTGCTCGTAGAAGGCATTTGTAAGGCTTTCAGCAGCGTGGGTTGTGGTTTCCACTGGCTCGGGGGCCTTGAAGGATACCACTCCAGTCTTAAGAAGTGTGAAGTTTGCTTTTGAGAAGTTCTTCACTGTGGTCTTTTGCTGGGGTGGGGGCGGGATGTGGATCTCCAATGAGATTAATTTATGGCCTGATCTCACCAATGAGGGATATACATTCGGTGTGGAGCATTTTGTCCCCATGTTTGTGATGATCAGGTCTAGTATATTTTCTCCTCTTGTGGGAATGGTGACTAGTTGTTCCATAGCATTTGAGTTTATGAACTCCAGGAACCTTTGGGCTAGGGTGTTGGGGCTTGAGTAATGTTCCCAGTCTATGTTTGGGTAGTTGAAGTCACCCAATATGATGGTGTTTGGAGAGACATTCATACTCTCCAGTGTCTTCAGGAAGGCTGTGTGGGTTTCCTGAGTTTGAGAAGGTGGTCTGTAGCATGCTACAAACTGTAGGGCAGTTTTACCTATGGTTAATTGCACCTGGATGGTCTCCGATGCTTCGTGCGTTGCCACTAACCTGGAGCTGTGGGTATCCTTTATGAATATGGATACTCCCCCTCCTTTTGTGGTTCGGTCTGGATTTTGGGGCCAGAACGCATGATATGAGGTATTGCAGTGAATAATGTAGACAAAGAATATTCATGAATTACAAAATGAGTCCATTATAGGGGTTAGAACATATCATTGTTAGGTGTAAATAAATTAAGGTGTAGGCACTGCATGGTACTGCGCATCCAAGGGGATACAAAAACTAAATTTCATTGTTACCTGTTTTAAAGATGGATGTCAAGATTCACCTCTCAAGCTTCATTTCACTCCACTCCTGAGGTGAATTTTTTGACATCCATGTGTTGAATAAGACACAAGTTAGTTATGACGAGAATAATCCCCTGTGTCGTAACTGAAAATAGGCGTTCATTCTGCCAAGTGTGTTTTAACAACTTAAGATATTCAATTTATAAACTGCATGGTTATGATGCACGAGAAACAATTTTCATAACACTGTATTGTGTTTCTATCATATGCTCATTCACATTATAGACTGGTCAGCCAAAATCTTACAGCAGTCTTTAAAGTGTGAACGGCTGTTCTTACATTTGCAACATCTGTAATAATAAGAAATATAATTCCATTTCTGACTCTCCCACCCAAAATTATAATACTGTATTTGTTATATTCAAATCCTATTATGTTTAGAACATCTGTTTCATGTAAGGTTTCATACAAACTGTATTTTCATTTTCCAGAAGAAATTTTGGTGAGGAAATGGTAAAAGCAGCAAAATTTCCCATGACAGTGCCATTGATTTATTACTAAAATTGAGCTGGACATCCAAACTACATATAACATAACCAACCTCAAATAATATATAAATAACTACAACTATGTACTGGAAAAAATAAAAAAATAACAATAGAAATAGAAAAATGAAATAAAATCTCTTAGCTCTTCAGTGCAAGGCCTTCATGTGACTATTCATTGTGGTGCTAAGAGATTTCAATACTTCTTTTTTATTTATTTATTTATTTTTGCTAGCACATCAGAACTAGACTGAGATTACAACAAAGTCAATAAACCTTAAAACAGAATTCACAGATGAGCACCAGTTCAGGTTCATTCACATTTTTAGCAGTTTGTGTAACATATTATATATTTAGATTGTCAATGTTGCTGGTTAAAATGACATGGATATCTTCCATATCATGATACTAAAGTTGTCCAACAAGTTAAATTACATCTGTTTCACCATCTACATTTGATTTCATTTATCCAAAGATGCAATAATTCAGAAACTCTTGTGATAAGTGGTCACTACAGAACAAATAGTAGTCACAAAATGTTGACTAACACTTGGATTTTCTTAAAGAGAAACACAGATTTTGACATAAGATAAGGGCCATTTGACCAGTCTCACCCACCAGTTTTCCTACATGCTGGGCAGGCTACAGATCCTGTATAACAAGCCACCTATTTTTTGGATTTGTCATGATTTCTAACTCATGCATTCTAGAATTGTCACCATTTTGTCAGTCACTACCATACCAGTAAAAATGTCTTGCTTTTCCTCAATCCAGCTGTCCCATATATTTTAATTAGATCCTTTTGCTCCCATATTTTTCGTCCTTTAAAAGACCCAATACAGATGGATTTACTGATTATTAGCAAGTCAAATGGCATCATAAACACTTTGTCTAGGGATTTAAACCTCTTTATGCAACAGCCTTACAGAACTATCTGCAAATATATAGAGCTGAGTATATTTTTCTGTATTATTCTGTATTATAGAGATAAATTGTTTGCTTAGATATCTGTTGTCTTACTGCTCTGCAAATATATAGAGAGCAGTATATATTTTTTGGCTTTATAATTTGCACATTCCTCACATCTGTGTTGAAACTGTCCCCCCCCCCCAGTTCTTGGTTGTAGTTTAAATTTGGTGGCTTTTGCAGTGCCCGCCCCACTGTAGATTTGATCTAAGACACTCCCCCAGGCCCATCTCTTTATCGCATTCTACCTAATAAACCCTTTCTGCACTTGCTTTTAGTCCTTTTTAATTTAATTACATTTTTTCAAACTGTGTGTGGACTAATATTGCTACATATTCAAGTGTGCCAGCTTGCACTGCATGAGAATTGTATTTACTACTGCTTTTGCTATTTTTCTGAAAAAAAAAAATTCATCTGCTTTTACTGTACTTGTGTTTCTTCCTACTTTATTTTGCTTTTGTGTCATCTTAAAAGTACTCAATTGTATTTATTACTACTTGGTGTAACTCATTCTAAGCCTTTTAGTTTAAACACTTGGGCTTCAGACCCGTTGTTTTCCATTAAGAGAGTTTGTGGTCTGCACTGTAGTGGCAGAACAGGTAGCTTACATCCTTCTAAGTTGGGAAGCTGATTGAGGGCTCAATGTCTGTTATTCTAAAAGTGTATTAATTCTGGTTTAAGCACTTGGGCTTTCAGGCCAGTTATTTTACATTAAGAGGGTTCGTGGTCTGCACTCTTGTGGGAGGAGAGGCTGGACTCTGCCCTTCTGAGCTGGGAATTTCTGGTTAAAGGCTTATAGTGCATGCATATCTGAACTGCTTCTTACTGAAATTGATAAACCTTGTTTGCTGTAGCATAGACTAGATCCAGGCCTGCTGAATCTAGCTTTGTTTGTATAACTTGAGTACTAATCCAGGCATTGTTTAAAGTATTTAATTGTATTTATTACTGCTTGGTAGTAACTTGATTAAAGTGTAGCTATCACTCTAAGTCTTTTGGATTAAGCACTTGGGCTTCAGACCAGTTGTTTTACATTAGGAAGGTTTGTGGCATGCACTGTGGTGGCAGGACAGGTAGCTTTCATCCTTCTAAGTTGGGAACTGCTGATTGAGAGCTCAGTGTCTGTTATTCTTAAAGTGTATTTGTTCTGGTTTATGCACTTGGGCTTCAGGCCAGTTATTTTACATTAAGAAGGTTCGTGGTCTGCACTCTTGTGGGAGGAGAGGCTGGACTTTGCCCTTCTGAGCTGGGAATTTCTGGTTAAAGGTTTATAGTGCCTGCATATTTTAACTGTTTCTTACTGAAATTGGTACACCTTGTTTGCTGTAGCATAGACTAGATCCAGGACTGCTGAATCTAGCTTTGTTTGTATGCTTGTTGTTTGTTTGCTTGTTATTTCCCTGGAATGCTAATTCCACCTAAAACGCGGCTTCTCAGTGCTTCTGTGGATCCCTAGTGATATCTGCATTGCTTACTGTACTTATTTCCTTGTTTCACTTGAAAGAAAGTTACTGTTTGTTGTTTTTGCATTTAAGTTACCTGTAACACATTGCACTTAAGTTACCTGGCACTTGCTCACTAAAGCAATTATATAAGTCAGCACTAAAAATTAAAAGCACTACACCCTCACTCCCCATTGGCCCTTGTTTTCAATTATAAAGGAATTCCCAATATTATTCTAGCATGTCCAAAGGTCAGTTGTCAATCTCCTCTCCGGTCCAGCTGGTGAATCTGGGAATCTTGAGGCAATGTTACAACTGCCTCATGTACACAGACAACCCTCTCCTCCTCCCAACAAATTCCAACACATGTGAGAGATGCAACCATATAGCCAAACTGGAGGCTAAACTCTCTCAACTCAGTACTGGCATAATCAGTCAGGAAGAGAAGGAAACCACACTCACTACAATTCCAGTCTCACATAGACCTACCACGACAGCAAACCAAACACATAATCTCACAAAAACATACTTGGAGGCTCTAAATAAAGATCTGCCTAAGCAGCAGAGACCTCCAAAGTAGACACCCAAGCAACCGCTACCCCAAAACAAAACACGTGCAACACATATCTCACAAAGCCAGTGTGCCGAACAGTCACAGCCCTTAAGGCTAAACAACACACCTGATACACTTGTAATAGGTGACTCTATCGTCAGGCACACTGACGTCCCGCTCACCAGGCTGAACAAGGAGAAGGTCTCAGTGAGCAGCCTGTCGGGCACTAGGATCCACTACATAACACAAGCACTCAGGTCACTCCAAGGCAAGTACAAGTATGACTCAGTCATTGTCCATGCTGGTGTGAATGACCTGAGACGTACCTCCCTGGACTACATGAAAAGAGACATAGAGGAGCTCTCTGAGCATGTAGCCCAGGCCGGTATGACCCTGACCTTGAGTAGCATCTTACCCTCACCAAGAATGATGCCACAATATGAAGACAAGATGATCAATTTCAACAATTGGCTTAAGTACTGGTGTCATTCAAAGGGGATCCAATGCCTGTCAGCCTGGGATGATATGCTCGACAAGCCACGATGCTTCGCTAGGGACGGCTTGCACCTGTCACCCTGGGCTTTGGATATTGGCAAAGGCTCTTGCTACCCCCATAGTGCCTTTTTTAGGCAAGGCTCAAAAGACAAACCCACCTCCATAGGTATCACAAGGGATAAGAAACTAAGAGTAATGCTACTCAATGCCAGAAGTCTAAACCTCAAGATGCACGCACTCGAAACTCTCCTTAGCATGGAAAACATTGATATCTGTGCAGTAACAGAAACCTGGTTCAGGGCTCCCGAGAGCACTCCAGCACTACCAGGTTATACCTCATACCATGCTTTTTGGCCCCAAAACTTGGACCGAACCACAAAAGGAGGGGGAGTATTGATATTCATCAAAGAAACCCACACCTCCAGGTTTCTGGCAAAGCACGAAGCATCAGAGACTATCCATGTGCAACTAACAATGGGTAAAACTGCCTTCCAGTTTATAGCCTGCTACAGACCACCCTCCCAAACCCAGGAACCCCACTCAGCCTTCCTGAGAACACTGGAAAATATGAAGGTCTCTCCAAACACCATTACATTGGGCGACTTCATCTACCCAAACATAGACTGGGAGCATTACTCTAGCTCCAACACCCTAGCCCAAAGGTTCCTAGAATTCATAAACTCAAATGCTATGGAACAACTTGTTACCACTCCCACAAGAGGGGAAAACATACTGGACCTGATCATCACCAACATGGGGACTCTATGCTCCAGACCAGAAGTGTATCCCTCACTGGTAAGATCAGACCATAAACTGATCTCACTGGATATTCACATCCCGACCCCACCCCCTGCCTAGAAAACCACAGTGAAAAATTTCACTAAAGCAAATTTCACACTCCTCAAAACCAAGGTGGAATCCTTCAAAGCCCCCGGGCCTGTGGAAAATATGGCCCAGACCGCAAAATCCTTTATAAATGCATTCTATGAACACCTTCAGGAATGCATGGCTCATGCAATCCCAAATAAAACCAAGACCCAATCCTCCAAAGGCAGACGTCCTGTCTGGAGGACCCCAGCCATAAACAAACTATACAATAGAAGGAGGAAGCTACTACATGATAGAGCAAAATCCCAGAAAGAGAAGGCATCTCTGATCAGTATTAGCAAAAAACTAAGGGCACTCATAAAATTTTCTAAGGCCAGCTTCGAGAGAAAAATTGCACAGGACACGAAGGATAATCACAAGGCTTTCTTTAATTATGTTAGGAACCTGGGTTGGAATTCCCAAATATGCTCAGAATTAGTCCAAAATGACAAAAAATACACCGAACCCACAGACATTGCCAACATTCTAGCTGACAGGTTCAGCGCAAACCCCCCCCCCCACCAAAAGGGCAAATATCTATCCCAGCAGAGTGCTGCCCCCCCTGACATCTCAGATGCTCAGGTAAGAGCCGACCTCTTCAAAGCAAAAAACACAGCATCAATGGGACCAGACGGTGTCCCGGGCTGCGTCCTACATGAACTCCAAGAAGAGCTAAACCCAAACATAAAACTACTGTTCAATCTCAGCCTTACTACAGGATATGTACCCAAAGAGTGGCGTACAGCAACAGTGGTCCCTCTCCACAAAGGTGGTGCCTCAACGGACCCCGGAAACTATCGCCCCATAAGCCTGACTAGCTTGGCCTGCAAAGCTATGGAAAGGATCATCATGGACCTCATAAATAAAGATATTGGGGACCTACAGACACTGGATCCTACCCAGTTCGGCATTGTTAAGGGCAGATCCTGCCTCTTAAACCTGGTTGACTTCTTTGAAACAGTCACCAAGGCCATTGACGAAGGAAAGGTGGTCCACACAGCCTACCTGGACCTCGCAAAAGCCTTCGATACAATACCCCACTCGGGCATTACAGATAAGCTCACCAGCTTAAATATAAACCCCTATGTCACTAGATGGGTTGCAAACTGGTTCAAGGACAGAACCCACATGGTTAGAATTGCTGGAGCCATGTCAGACTCCAAACCAGTTACAAGTGCTGTCCCACAAGGCTCAGTCCTGGGACCTCTCTTGTTCGGTATATATTTCTCGGAGGTACAGGCCAACACAGAAGGACTGTGGCTGACCAAGTTTGCAGATGACTGCAAACTGGGCGCCATAATCGACTCTCCAGTCGACACAAGCATCCTCCAAAAGGGCCTCAGAGAAACAGATAACTGGTGCCAGAGCCATGGCCTCAAGCTAAACACCAAAAAGTGTATAGTCATCCCCTTTGGCAAAAACAAAATGCCCACAAATTACCACATAGGTGGTAATCCATTAAGTACAGAAGAAGTAATTAGGGACCTGGGGACCCAAGTTGATAGCAATCTCTCATTTGACAACCACGTGGCCAAAGTGGTTAGAAAAACATTTTATATAGCCCACCTAATCATGAAGGGATTCACATCTAGATTAGGGGAGGTCATTGTGCCTCTTTACTCATCCCTCATCAGGCCCATAATCGAGTACAATGCCCCTTTTGGGATGTACCTTACCAAACACCTGCAGCATCTGGAAAGACCCCAAAAGTACCTCACCAAGAGGATCAAAGGGCTCAAACAGATGCCATATGCTGCCCAGTTAAAGAAACTCCAGCTCTACTCAGTGGCATACCGCCTGCTCAGATGCGACCTGTGCCTGACGTATAAAGCCATGTCCAACCCGGAATTAAGGGACATGCTGCACCTCAAAAAATCCAAATCCCATCGAGCTACACGCTCGAGAGACTTGAACCTCAGCACTGAAATAAATAGGACATGCTGGAGGGACAGATTCATAACCCAGAGGCTCCCTTCACTCTGGAATAAAATCCCAGTCCAGGTTAGGCAGAGTCCCTCATTGACTCTCTTCAAGAGGAATCTTGATGAGTGGATGGGAGATCGTAGGTTTACCCCGGGTATCACTTCTGTGTCACTGTTAGACAGAGGCACAGTATACTAACCTCGAAAAAGGGCATAGCAAAATTTATTTAAAATGGGTGGCGAAAGCCAAACATACACTGGCTAGGCTTATAAATGCCCTAGGGCAGATAGCCTAGTAAGAACCTATGAACCTATGAACCTATGAGCAACAGAACAGATTGGAGGGGCAGGTATATTGTGCAGATGATAATGCTGCTCTGGAACAGACTCCCCATCCATGTAAAATAAAACTTATCTTGGTCCATATTCAAGCACAGCTTGGATCTATTGATGAGAAACAGAATATTTACCCCAGGACTGCCCCCCTATACTACTAATAGAAAGAGGCAGCTTCTAAATGCTTTATCCCATGCATGGGTCCCCTTAAATTATCTATTGTATGATCCCACTTATTCTCATTAGGGATGATATATAATTATCGACCATGTGATGGGTAAGGCCAATCTAACCAAATGGGATAATTTGAGCACAAAAAAGGGAAACTGGCCTGGCTTAAAATGTCCCACAAGGTCAACTAGCCTTTTACTTACCTATGAACCTGTAAAGATATGACCCAAAACGTACGCGTGAATTCCCCGGACCAAGAAAATTAACTAGTCAGAAAAGACAATCCAAAAACAGAACACTTCCAAATCCAAAACATACTTGTTTAACACTCAAAATAATAATGTGTATAGTATTTTTGTTTATTCTCCTATAGACTTTATCAGAACTAATACACTATAACTTATAAGGATACCCTGATATATTATACCCTGATATATTTTCTTGAGATACTATCACCCCCTGTCCTGTCACTGCCCTTGGTAAGAGATGCTTCATTCTTTTTTATGATTTTTATGGCCCTTGTACCTGTTGACAATATGTCTGCCATGCCTTTCTCATGCAACCCATTCATGGTGTGGCCATCACTCAGACAGCCAAAAGAATTTTTTTTCTTATTTAGAGCTTAACCCCCTACCTTAGTGGCTGACATGAAGGCTTGGTGTACCTTGTCTTATGGATATGTGCATTCATACTCATGCCCCATTAAGGCACTGCATAGAAATAGCTTTGCAAAGCCTTGCATGCCTCCATCCCCTAGTACTGCCTGTTGTACGCTTCTTTTTGAAGCAGACATTGGCATTGCAGTGGCTAGACTATGGATTTTTGTAAGTGTGAGTGTGTGATGATTTCTTCTTTTTTGAGAGATTTCTCCCTTCTTCATGTTTGTGTGACCATGGGGTTGGTATATATAAGTTTAAGGTATTGTGGAGTGGCTTGCCCCACACATGGGGTTGTAGGAGGCTTACCTCCTGCAAAAACTGCTGGCAGTAGGAGATTTCGCCCTTATGAAATTAGGATTATTTGTGCTTGGCATTTTGGTTCCTTGGTGTAATATCATTTGAGATTTCACAGGAAATCCTGGCGAATTGTATGTTCATCAAGGAGAATATCAGAAATGTTATTCTTGACTCTGGTGAACTTTATTATAAACATGTTGTTTCCTCGGGGGAAATGTAGTGGCTACTCTGAATATAATTAAAAGAATATAAAAGTCTTTCTACATCATTATGCCTTTTTATTATAGAATATTTTTCTCAAGATAATTATCAGTCACATCAAGCTTTGAGTGTTAAGTAGAACATGCCTTGCATGAATAGAATTTTCATTAAAAAAAGAAAGAAAAAAAGAAGAAAGAAATGCTGTATAAGGTAGGCTAAAAATAAATATCTGATAACTCGTTTTATGTTCTGCAAGAAATACACAAACAATACATAATTTTGTACAGAATTTCCCTAATAGTTATAACACAAAATAAAATGAAATGTTGGAGAGAAAAAGAAAAACATTCTTCAATTAAATTTAGTGATAGTACAAGCATAAATGTGTTCCACTTAGGGTATTGATTTCCTTATTAGACACATGTTCATTATTTAGCTGGTTTATGATTCAAGCCAAGCTCTGAAACCACAACTTTATTACTTTTTAAAATGACTATAAAAATATACCTTTGGCATGCACTACTTTATCAGGATAACATAATCAGGCATTTTAAAACATGACTAGCTAGTACACAAATGTGTCATTCCGAAAGCATTTAGACTTGGGTGGGTGAGGATTCTAAACTTTGGGGAGTCACAATAGTGACAGGGTAATGATCGATGTACTAGATGAGAAACAAAAAATGCAGTCTCATCTGATTAAAACTAGCATTTCTAAAAGCGAAGTCTGCGGATGCTCTACTCAAGTCATTTGTTCTCATATAGCCACTTAGTCTATAAATGTCTATTTTTCAAGCTGCAATTACAGTAGTTCTGAAGCAGAGCACCCCCCCCCCCAAAAAAAAAAAACAAAGATCTTCTGAGCCAACAGCACAGAAACTGATGATTTTTTTTAACTATAACCTTTTACTAATGCCCATATTTTCAGAAAGCCATACTTGAATAAATGGCCATGCTGTCATCCTGTAATGACCCTACTTTATCCATAGCAACTGAAAACCTTTTATAAAATGCAATAAATATTTCAGAACAGCTAACAGAAACCTTTGCATCCAAGCTTTAATCTCTTCTTTATTACATTCCTTACTTTTCTCAAATCCACAGACACAGCATTTAGTTTTTACAACTTCAAATATCTTGCTTATTTCCTTTCTTGACAGCAATAAACTTGCTAACATCTATTTTTTTCTGTTCCTTATACATAGTCTATGTACTTTGATTTCTTTTTTCATACAGACTTCTGTATTACTTCGAGACTGAACATGATCATTGTATATTATGGTTTTAAATCCTCACTTTGTATTTTGGAAGTTTAAGACTTGGCACTATCTTTTTTGTCTTAATAACTGCAGAAAATTATTTAAAACCTGTTTTTGTTTATTTCCCTATAGCTCACATTCCATACTACCTTATGTTAATAAACTACAATGAATTCTGAATTCTAAAAATTATCAGAATGTACTATACCATCCAGTAGTAACACATGAATAAAAAAGCATTTTATGTGAATTTGTTTCTTTTTCCAATGATTTTAAATTACTTACATAGTAAGGATATTGCAATTTATATTCTCTTTGTGAAAGGAAACTTCATTACCCATTTCACCATCCCTATGACAAATTTTACCCCTCTTTCATTAGAAATACACCTAATTCTAGTCCTCTGCCATATATTTTATAATAGTTTCAAATCCCAAAAGTGAAATCATAAACCCCCCCACAAAGGCATAACACAACAAGTACACAGATACACACACGCGCACACACACACATACACACGCAACCAGCACTCTCAAGCAACCAGAAAAAAATATCGAAGAAATACAGTACAATTTTCATGTGTTGCACTGTTTCCCCCCGCAGAAACATACATTACGTTTTTAGAGTTTTAAAAAGAAAGATAGGAATAAATTCCCTCTCTCCTCAACATGAGAACAAGTCAAACCAAACAAATAGTATAGGGTACAGTATTAGTCAGGCCTATTTTTAATAGTAACTCTTAAGCAACCAGAAACAATAATTATCTGGCATCTACCGGTCTCCATGGGTGCCAGTTAACTGAGAGGTTACTCTATTTACTTATGACCTTGTGGCCTGGGTCATGCCTGGAAAAGGTCTATGAAGTGACCCAGTTAACAAATGATAAATAAATAAAATAAAGCCATAGGTATCTCAACAAATAGGCAGTTGTACATAGGATGGCTGCTACATAAGCATATTTTTGTGTTGCCAATTAATTAAATATAACAGTTTCGTGGCTTATGAAATATCCATAGATGACTACTGAGAAGCACTAAGTTCCAGCTGACAAAACCTCTCCATCAACACTTAAACCTGAGTCTCTCCCTGGTTACATCTTCAGTGTGTGGAGAACAGTTGTTGTAGTGCCCTTGCTTAAAGTTGGCCCCTCTACTTAACCTGGAAATTGCAGGCCTATTCATCTGTCCAGTATTATTTACAAATATATAGAATGCATTATAGCCGAACTAATAAAAATGACATAGGTGGCCATATATCCCTATATGTTCACCAGTTCAGTGTCAAAAAAGGCAGTTTATGCTGTTCAACCTGGCCCCTGCTGCTTACTTGTCCCTTGCCAGGGCCTTCAGCAGTGTCCTCTATACCAGGACCTTTATCAAACTATCCCAGTTCAACACTGACCCAAACATAGTTTGCTTGATAGCTAATTAACTATTTGACAGAGCCTATACACTTAATGCAGCAGTATTTTCCATAGACAGAAAAATATCACCTCTGGTGTCCACCCTGGATCTTTCCTGGTCTGGTCCTCCACCACTTTGATATATACTTCTCTGGCATGAAGGCTGATGTAAATTGACTATGACTAACCAATGTTATCAAATTCTGTTCTGATACATAAAAAAATATTTCAGCAAAAGCTGTACTAAACAAATGCTTGATGTGTTAATCCTGGCTTTCCATTAACACCAAGAAATGCAGCAGTTCTTTGGTAAGTATAGCATTACTATAAGTGTATGTCTGTTTATAATTTAGTTTTCTTTGACCACAGCTACTCCATTCTGATTAGAATATCCTTCTGTTTTGAACAGCTTATTATTTGTGGTATCTCTACAAGGTCCACAGAAGCCACACTACCATGTTATTCCTCCATTATTAGGCCCATCACTGAATATAATGCCCCTTTCAGTGTGCATCTCACTAAAAACCTGTAGCAGCTAGGCTAACCTCAGTTTTCCTTGCCAGAAGATCCCATTTCTCAATACATCTCTGATATACAAATAAGTCCTATCCCTCTACAAAGTGTCATAAAGGATTGTGAGACATGATGTCTGTTTATTTTTCTGTGCTATGAATGACCCAGCACTCTCTCAACTTACTTGCTTAAATGGAATTGGTAGTAAAGCAAACAGAGACCTAAATGTATACTTTCACATCAATAATACTAGAAGGCACAAAAGATTTCTAATGCAGCTGTAATGATAACAAGTGTGTACTGATTTTTACATATGCATACTCTGGATCTGTACTGTATTGCTGTGCCCTAGCCACTGTATATATTGTTTATATACTTGTGAAACTGGACACTGTGCTAGCTTAGTACTAAACTCTCTACCTAATGCCGCAAGTGTTTAGGGTTCCAGCCTGACTTCTGGTCATGATCTATACAGATTTAGCATGTTCTATACAGGTGTACTGGTTTTCTTCCACCTCTCAAAATACTGTTTAATTGATTTGACTACACTAAATTGTCTCTGAAGATATTGCATTTACCCTTCCTTTGTGGTCTGGGATGAAAAGGATCCCTTACTCAGTGAATAAATGCTAAATAAACACATAAAATAAAGTTACATCTGTCTGTGCAGTATCCTCAGCACATGCTCCGTAGATGTCTAAGTTAAAGCTATTGTGACTGAAGATCTGCATCTTAAATACAGTGAAGCACTAAAAATATATGCTACTTCCAACTCCCTTGACATGACAGTCAGTATTTTCAGAAAGACATAACTGTATGACCTTTGACTTAGTCTGAATTACCCATATCATTAGCAAATCATACCTTTATAAAATGTAATAACTATTTTAGAAGTGGTAATGGGATTATTTTATGACTTAAAATAAAGGGAACAACAATCTTCTAGTACCTCACATTGTCTTTTTTCCCATTCAGTGTTTATCTCTGTTTTGTCAACTCGATATTAATTTTAATCTTTGTATTTTTTAATATCCTGCCTTGTTCTTCTGTCTGACAGTTCTAAACTATATTAATAATCTCCAGCATTTATCTTATGTTTTTACTCTTATATGAAGCAAGAGTTTTTATTTCGGTCTAAATGGAATGAGACAGATGAGATTTTTAATTAATTTTACCTCTTTTTTTCTTTTTACAACAGGTTTTTCAGTTCTAATCTATTTGTCATCTTAAACACACAGCAGAAAAATAAATTTGAAACCATATAATGTACCAACATGTGCAAATGTAAACATATACAGCTTTTCTGGCTGCACTCAAATGCTGCCTGAGTGAAACCTAAATGGGTGCAAAATTTGAAGTCTGACTCAATAAGAATACTGCAGAATACCAATAAAAACACACCTTGTCAACTTCCCGACATATATAATAAATGTATTTGTTCTGCAGTGACAGGGGCAGTAATGCTCTGGTTAGGTATCCTTACTGATAACCAGGGAAGATCCATGATTTGTAACATGATTATCAGCTCACTGCTATAGCCATCTGTTGTATACAGACAGGCATAATGACAAAGAAGAAAATGAGGTATTGATGCTTTTTCTATTCTTACTGCCTGAGAGCTCATTAACTGGCCATACCACTGACTACATCCAAATGTTTCCATCAGATCTCTCCGGAAGCAAATACGAAATGCAGCTTCACTCTTTTCACAGTATTTGTTAATACATAACATTGCTGTGTAGTCACTGTGTAGTTTTAGTTTGTCTGGAGAGTAAAAATATTAAAGTACAAAGACCATACAAGATAAGTATAGAGGAACAGAAGGCACATATGCATCAACGTACTGATTATTACAACTTTTTTGCTTTGTCGCTCACAGTATGATCAGCAGTATGCTGGACACCAATTAGAACATGCATGCATCATGATATACATTTCAGAAACAACAGCACAGCATGCAACCTAAGTATGGGTCTGTGAGAGGGGAGGTGATACTCTGCTGACAGCAGAGACACAGGGCTGTTGATAGAGATAATGCAATTCGGCAAACTGAGAAACTGCTATAAAATAAAACAGTTTATGAAACCTAGTTTGTCATTTCTTTATATTGCTGCAGAAGAATGAACTTGAACTTTAACTGAAGCTTGTGGTTTTGTAATACACATCCTGTTTTCAGAAAGCAGTTAACCATTTTATTTGAAATGGGAATAGTGTCAGCCATGACATGCCTTGCAGACTCTCCCTCACAAACTCACACACACGTACACACAAGCACACACTAACACAGATATAAATACATATTTTTACATATGCAATGTAGTAGAGACCTAACAATATCAGAAACAGTTTCACTAAAATGCAGTTTGACATTTTGCCTTGAAAAATCATGAGAACTGATGTTGTAAGAGAATTCCTTAGGTCAGACTGCACTGGGGGCGAAATGATTCTATTTTCCCTATTTTGGCCTACAGTTCAGCACAGCTAGTCTAGGCTATGAGCTGTTAATGAACTTCAACCTGCAGTTCTGGGTTTGACTCTCTCACTCACTACTTACGAACTGTGTGAGTGTATGCACATGACTAAACCAGACAATGCTCTCAGGCTACCCATTGATAAAAGAAATGGGCTTTGTGGGCATATTAATTTGATGAATTAGTTAATAAAATCGACAATGCTTTTATGTAGTTTTATATGTTTTGACCTACATATGCAGCCATTCAGACTCCAATCAGAAGCAGCGCTGGGGGGGGGGGGCACATGAGGGAATGTGCCACCCCCTGTAAAATTGTGTGCCCCCCTCCACCAGTATCACAGTCCCTGGAATACTAAAGCAAACTCACTCCTGACTGAGAACAAGCATGGCTGATTCTTTCAGCAAGAAAGATCATTACATTATTCCATGAATGGGAGAGCCTTAATCCTCCAAAGCAACTTCCAGAACTGCCTTGTCTTTTTTTTTGGTAGTGTTTCATAGGTCTCATTGTTCAGAAAATACAACCGTTGTAGTTCTCTTAACCTTTTAAGTGAATTAAATTTGTCTGGTACTTAAGGCTCTGTATAGTCAAAAGTACAGGGTTTGAAATGTTCTCAGCTCCATTTGCTTATGGTGTTACTGTGAGCAAGTAACTCAGATAGTGCTCCTGGGTCACCCCAAAAATAGACTCTTTCTTCAGTGGGTTTATCTGGTTAACAAATAGCAAAAAAATATATTTTTTTATTTCCCTTTTGCTCTTCCCCCCATTTATTTTTGGCTTTGTCCAGAATTCTTTATCTATGAAGTTGACAATTTATTTTGCTATTCCTTGTAAACTGCAGGGCTCCATGCTGGGCACTCTCCTGTTTGGCATCTACTTCTCTGAGGTCAAGGCTAATGTTAAATGCCTCTGGCTCACCAGTTTGCAGATGATTGTAAATTGGGAGATATTACAGTCCCCCCCCCCAAGACACAAACATCTTGCAAATGGGTTTAACAGAGACAAATGACTGGTGCCAAAGCCATGGCCTAAAACTCAATACCAAAAAATGCTTTATAATGCCCTGTGGGAAACTGCCAATGCAGGTTAATTACTCCATCAATAAAATACCCCTGAGAGTTGGCCAAGTAGTAAGAGCATATGTAGACAGCAATCTGGCATTTGAACAACATGTAGCTGAGATAATATGAAAATCATTCTAGGATGACCAACTTATAGGTATGGGTATGTCATTCAGGTCCAGGAAAGTTATAGTACCACTCTACTTGGCCCTTATCAGACCTATCATTGAATACAATGCCCTCTTTCGCATGTATCTAACCAAACACATCAGATGAAACACACACAAAGTTTCTCACCATGAGAATTCAGGGCATGAATACCCTGTCTCTGTATTCAGTCTCCTACAGGCTACCGAGAGGGTATCTTTGCCTGGTTTATAGGGCTTCCACAGACCCAGACCTGATGGATCTGTTGCACATGCACAAAACAAACAGCACCAGAAACACTAGATCCAGGGATCTGGACTTCACTTGTGACATAAACAAAACACGCTGGAGAGACAGATAAGTGTCTCAAAGGTTTTCTGCATGACTGAATAGGCTCTTCATCCATATAAAACAGATTTAATCCCTGACTATATTCAAAAAAAAACCTTAACTATTGGATGGGAAATCATAAATTCACTCCTGGTCTGGCCCCATGTCCTTTATGAACAGAGTCCATCAATTTGAAATGTACAGTTATCAATAAGAAAATAATTGTTGTGAACTACAGTCACTAAATGTCAGGCATGTGAGTTTCGGATTCTTTGTCCCTTAGAAAATGCTAGCTAGTGTAACTTTCTAAGTATGTAAGAGAAATATTTAAAATCTATTCCCAGTTGTTGGGTTTTTGTCTTTAATTGTTGTGCTAAAAGGTTGGGAGGGCATAGGGAGTGAGCGATGGGATGCAATACATGGTTCTCACAGTAGTGAGTTAAAATACACTTCTCGGTCATTATTTATATAATTGTTCAATTACTTTATCACAAGCAAACGTGAATGTACACATTCATACAAAGGGCTGTAACTGATGGTCACATGTCTGTTTGTTTGCTTGTGTATCCTGCATCCCACAGGAGTTATGGTGTAAAGGAAGGAATCAGTTCTAGTCAACAAGGCCTTCATCCTATGAGCCATGTTCTTTGGGTAAGATTCTTGGTTTCTTTGTATTGTTGACAGTGTACTAGTCTATAAATAAACTGCACAGCATAACATCTATGAGTTTAATGTTAAAATATTAAATATGAATGCATTTTAATTTGTTTTTTACAGGCACAAGAGTTTAAACTGCACTGCAATGGGTTAAAAGCTATGAGCTGTTAATGAGTTGATTCAGTGCTTCCTGTAGTGCAGTTTTCCATTTGATCAGCATTTGCTTGCCAAGTATGATGCTGAAAAAGTTATTTTACTTTTCAGTGCTCCTGGGTTGTCCCTGAAGAAAAGACACGTGTCCAGTAGGCTGTCCCAAGCTGTTAGCAAATTCATTACATTTGTCTTTTAAATTCCTGCACCCTTCAAATAATCCATGATTAGTGCTTCACTATATGCCATTTGACAATGAAACCATGCACATCTTCCAGTTTGATGGATTGATGATGAATTTTCAACAAAAGTGAGTTTCAAAGGAAGAGAAGTTTAGATTTGCTCATACTGTCTGTATTTAGTGTGAGTGTTTTGTTTTGTTCATCAAATAGCTGTTAGTGTTTTTTGATGTAAAAATGTTAAAAGTTTTAAATTAAATCCAAATCTCTGTGATCCTTGTAACAGTAACAAAGAAAATAGTATGCACACTGACAGGTTTTAGCATTGTTTTTGGTGACTAGGAAGACACATCCAAATAATGGAATATCGGTATGCTTGTAGGGGGTGGAGATCTGGTCCATTTTGACCATGGTCTGGCTCTGCTTTTATTGTCCAGAAACTACATGAGTATTTAGCTTCATGGGTATGCCCTATTTTTTTTTTAAAACCAGGTAAAGGGGAAACCCAAGAGCACTGTCTCGTTAAGCAACTTAATCAAAGTCACACTGTATACAGAGGTGGAAATAATCAAACCTCATATCCTTGACTACAGAAAGCAGCTCAGTAAGAGTTTAGATGCTTAATTCTCTTCACTAACTGGCAGACCTTCACTTCTGCTTTCATTTTCTGATAAATCACTGAAGGTTAAAAATCATTAATGTTTATAGTCAGTCAATAATGTCTTTCACTAGAGTTTCATAGTTTTTGTTGTTCAAATGTTAAGAAAATGCTTGTTGATGCAAAACCTGTTTTGCTGGGTTTTTACTCTGGAACAAACTACCTGTCTATATCAAACAAAGCTCCTCATTAGCACTCTTCAAGAAAAATCTTGATGATTGGATGGGAAATAGGAAATTCACCTCGGGGATTACCTCTGTGGCTCTGCTCGACAAGGGCACAGGAAAATAATTTTCTTGGGTGGTGAAAGCCAGGGTACCTTTTTGGCTAGGCTTATATAGGCCTTAGGGCCAATAGCCTAGTACCTACCTATGAACCTAAGTAAATCAGAGTAGTTTGCTTTTTATCTGTCTCCAATTTTTCAGAACATCACTGACTGTTTTTGTCTCATATTTATGCCCTGTACCTGGTTAACTTATTATTTTTTTAGTAAATCAAAGAGAGTTACTGTTGATCAATAATGTCAGTCATTGCATTTTCCTAGTTTTTATTGTACAACAAATGCACCTCCATGCAAAACTTAATGTTCTGTTAATATTTTAAGTGATTTGGAGTTGTTTGGTATTTTTGTTAATGAACTGCTTCCTAAGTCAAAGGTTCAAGGATTCAATCTTTTATTTCCATATGTGAATTTGATCAAGTCACTTAAACAGAGCTCACAGGTCACCATGAGAAGGGCCACTTTGCACATTCGGTTTACCTGGTTGACAAATACATAAAATAATATTTTAAATTTGTTCCTTTCTGTCCTTTATTATTTTTGGTTTTGTCAAAAATTCTTAAGCAGAGAACGTGAGAGGCATATTAGTCTGTCCCTTATAATTTGTAGCATCTGGAAATATGTTGCAGATTGTGCTCACTACATAATGACATGCATGTCAATTTCAGATTTTGTGTCCTTCAGAAAATGATTGATAAATGAAAGCTTTTTATTCAATTAATGTTCTAAGTATATAAGTATTTGAAAGTTGCTCCTGCTTTTGCTCCTTGTTTCTGATTCTTGAACTGAGAAGGTGAGTGGGCAGAGGGGAGTTGTACTGTATGGTGTTGGCATCAGTGAGCTGAAATACATTTCTAGGCCAATATGTATGAATTTATTCATTAACTTGATCTCAAGCAAATATCTGAGATGTACAGTCTTACAACTAGATGTAATTGATGTTTGTGAAGAGAGGTCAAACATCAAGGTATTAACAATGTAGTGGAAAAACTAAGTAATAATAACAGATAGGGAAAAGGTTAAAGTTCTTTGTCACTGAGAATTTGTAATCATAGATGTTAAGAGAGAATATAAGAGTAATTTTCCTTTTTTGTGTGTGTGTGTGGGGGGGGTTCCTGTAGTTTTTCAACTTACTCTCAAGTCTTTAATGTTTGAACAGCTGGTGTATGGTAAAACACAATGTATTACAACTGCAGTACAACCGTTTGTCTTATAGCGTAAAAGGAAAATTTTACATCATAACCAAGTGACTGATCTGACAAGTAAAGACAGACTGGATGCATCAAAGAACTTTTTATGAGTATAAAGTCTACAGTTTAACCATGTCACGAGCATCCTTCCTAGAGTAAATGTTTATGCATTTTACTCATCTGTTCGGCATTGTGCAAGATAGTGTAGTATTCTGCATTTTGAAGATGGAAGGGTGACTATGGCTGTAGTTTATTTAATTTGTTTGGTTTTTCGTGTTATGCATGGTAGGGTATTGTATGGTGTGGTATGGTATTCAAGATGTTGCAAGCCTGCTCTTACCTGCATTTACTTGATTGCTTGAAAATGACTAAAGTTGTGGGTTTTTTGGAAGGAGGTTGTTTGGCTTACACATCCGAGGCCTTGGACTTTTGCAACTTGAATTATTTCTCCCAAGAGAATTTAATGGTTGAAGAGCCAGGTATGTGGTAAAACAATTATGGGGGTGGGGCTGCCATAATGGTTAAGGCCTTTAACTCTCAGATGTAAGGTACAGAGTTTGATTTTTACCTCTGGTTATTAGCCATACTTGTAATAGTTTGTAGACTGATAGCCTAATAGTTTGTAGACTGATAGCCTAGCATGTACCTATGAATTATAAAGTAACATTTAACCATGTTATGAGTTCCATCCCCAGCTATTAGTAAATGTTCCATATTTTGCTCCTTTGTTCCACCTTATGACCTTACCGGACCACCTCATGTTCCATATTTTGAAAATGGAAATTGACTGTGGATGCAGTTTTCTTTAATTATTTTGCTTGTTAGTATTTTGGATGTTATGGTAGTGTTAAACCATGATAAAATATCTGAAAAAGAAGAAGCCCCAATATACAAATTAAAGGACATGTAGTTTTAATTATCTCAGTCATTAAAACTACATATTCTTAAATTCTTCTTCTGGGACCTGTTCGTAGATGGTTATATCAAAAAATTATAACTGCATCATTTAAAATCCTGCACATTCAAAAAAATTATTCATGTCCTGCAATGGGTGACCAGACATTCATTTTTGAGTGCTACTCATACATCTCAGCAGTCCCTATTTTTGCAAAATTCCCTGATTTTGCTTCAAATATTTATGTCCTTCATAATGTTTTATTTTTTTAGTAAATCAGTCATTATTACAGTCAGTTAGTAATGCCAGTCATTAGAGTTTTATACTTCTTATTTTATTGTTCATAAAATGTAACTTTTTAAGTGAATTAGAGTAATGTTTAAAAAAAATTGTTCCTGATTGTATCCTCCTCATTATTTTTCTCTTTCTCCAGAATACTTGATTAAATCAGTTGAGAAGTACAGCACTACCCAAAAAATTCAGATCTAAATGATTTATGATGGCGTTATTTCAGCATACCAGCAATAGAGTACTGGGCAATTTATGTTGCTGCATTTGCTTGGTACAGTATTGTCTATATCAGTGCTGTTTTCCTTGTAGTGGGATGGAAAACTAACAAGTACTTGTTTGGAGCTTTAGTAGCTCAACAGGTAGCACTGTTGCCTGTGGTATTTAAAGCTATGGGTTCCATTTCCACACCAGGTACTTAGATTAATTTTCCAGTACTCATGCTGAAGTGCAATATTTTGGGGTGTTGCACTCCTGGAGATGCCATCCTTCAGATGAGATGCTAAACCAGTGCCCCCAACTGCCTGAGTTGGTGGTTGCTCAGGTGAATGTAAAAGAGACCATGAAACTAATTAAAATGAGCAGAGGAAGCTCGCTAGTGCACTAGACAATTTTCCCCTTGTCAGTATGAATACCACCTGGGGTTCTCCTAAAAAAGGGCATTGGCCTAGTGAGACTTACCAAGTAACAAAAAGTATAAATAGTGGCTGCCAGTATATCTCAGTTGTTTCATTATATCTTTTTATCCTGACTGTTTTAATGCTCCAGAATCATTGAAAGGTGATGGTTATTATATCTCAATGGACCTACCACTGTAAAGTGATCTTTGAGGGATTTTTACCTGGAATCCACTTTAAGCTTCCTTTATATGAGTCATCCTAAATGTAAGGAAACCAGTTTTTTTAAACATTCATGTAAATAGAATAGCAGTAGCCTGAGTCACAAGCATCTTGTGCAACTTCTGGAACCTATTTTCATTTTCACTTTTTTGCTTGAATTACTCTAATTTTTATTCTCAGAGCAGCTCTTACTTCTATAAAAGTAGTTGTAATTTCTCAACAAAATAAACTAACATAAATGCATGTTTTAAGGCAGTGGTGCACAAACTTTTTGTGGGAAGGGCCACTAAACAAATTCTTAATGTATCTGTGGGCTACCTCAAAACATAGTAAGTCGTTATGAGTTAACAATAGTTACGGGTGACTGGCATTTTTACTTAAGACAACAGTCATGAAATTGCCTGTTTTCTACATCAACTTTGCATTTAATTTTATTTTGGCTTGCAGCCATGACTTATTACAAACTCTTGCAGAAAGTTACTACTGTTTACAGACTACAAGTTATAAACAACAACAAATAGTTACTTCTGCAGCTAAAATTAGAGGTGTGTGCAACTGCAGTCAGTTGGTAAGTAAGTATGTGCTGGAAAGTTTGCGTGACTGGAGTAAGGCAAAATATTTTTTCACTTTTTTTAAAAATTTTTGGTTACTCTCTGGGGGCTGGATGGTGCGGCATCAACGGCCGGACGTTGTGCACCACTGTTTTAAGGTTTCTAATTTATTGTGCCCCTATTGTGCCACAACAAGAAAAGGAACCTGGAGCTGCCAGTGTCTCCAATATCATATTTGTAGCCTTAAGCTATCCATCTGCCACTGCCTGCATGTGTCTTCCATATGCTATACACATGTATAGTAGTGGTGGGCTTTCATACAGATTTACAAATTACATCAACAAATACCATGTTTTGTACCATCCACAGGTAGGTACAGTATCTTCTTTACACATTTGTCACCAATGCATAAAAGCAGAATGGGTCGCACCACCATGGCAAGTCCAGCAATAGCTATGTAAGCACATATTCAGCAAGCGGTCCAGTGTTATAAGTGATCTGAAGAGATGATATTAAACATAAGCATCAAAGCCTGCAATTGATGTATGGCATAACTCTCAACTTGCAGAATTTTGCAGAATACCTAGATATTTGTCTCATATTTTGGTCTGTTCCTCGTAAAATTTGTTTTTTGGCAAATCATTGATGACTGCAGTTACTAAATATTTACAGGCATTTGAGTTTCAAACTTAATATCCTTCAGATATGCATTCTAATACAAAATATGTTATGCTAGCTATTTTCTAAGTTTATAGGAGTGATTTTTAGAACCCCTCTGTGTTTTTGGTCCTTTATTCCCCATTATGTTTGGCTTTGTCCTCGATTCTTGTGATAAGGGGTTGAGAGTTATAAAGCATAGTAACATCATATATTCTTTTTCTTACTGATGACACTGTTAAAGATGAAACAATAAATGTGTATTGCATGTGCCAACAGGAATATGGCCATCTGATATGGCAAAAGATAAGTAAGCCACCTTAGACTAATATATCATTCCGTAAGTGTTGTAAAAAAGAACTGACCAATGAAAGTAATATTACTGGGGGAGGGGCATTATTAATATGTGAAAAAGGCTGGCTGCTGTTCCAGCACTGAAAATGAATGATAACACACGCTACAACTGACACTTTCCTGCCTCTGCCCCTATCCTCCTCTTACTGTAGTTGTCACTGTGGTACTGGTACATAATGGAGTGTGGTTGAACTCTCTTTTGCATTCCTTTTTTGCTGTTATTCCTGTCTGCAATTCCCTCCTTCTCTCTATTATATTTATTTATTATTTCTTAATTTATTTTCTTTGTTAACCAGGTTGTTTGGTGAACAAGTCAATATAAAATTTTCATTCACAACCTAAATTGTCTAGGCAGTCACTTTTATTTGAACATTGCAATACAAGTAGAAGTTGCTATACAATCCTGGACAGTACATTGAGATACCAATAAAGCTACGTTAAGATAATCTCATATAAAAGCAGACTCAAGTCAGCATGTAGTAAAGAAGTGCAATGTATAAACGTAGAAAGAATTATAATTTTTTGTATAGGTTGACATGCAAGTTTACATATGTGCTACTCTAATAACATCAAGAAATAAAGAAAGTTATGTACAGATATACAACAGATTGCCCGTCAAGGATAAAGTCATTTTACTGCTGCTTTAGAGTGTATATCAAGTTCCATAGCATGACCCTGTCTTTCCTTACAACAAAGTTTATGTTCCTATAACATCTTCCCATCTTCTTGGGTGTAACATTCCATGCTCATGAGCAGAAGTATGCATTGTAAAAGGCAATATGTAGGCAATGAGCCTAACATGCAAAGGTATGTTTTAGAATCTCATTATTCCATGTCAGATGCCTGGCCTTTTGGAATCTGGCCTTTTATGTTTGTGGAAAACACAACAAAACAGTATTTGTTGTTACTTTTGCTAATAAAATTCTAAAAAAAAAACCACACATGCATAAATGAAAGTCAATCATTTTGTATGTGGTAATATGTTGAATACCTTTACATTTGTGCTGCAATAAAATCTACTTTTAAATTGGACTTATTCATATTTGTTTATTAGAATAAAATAAGGCAAAATGCCTTTTTAGCATTTTTCTCCTGTTATACAACTAGATGGGTGACCAGGTTCAATAAAGTATACATAGTTTATTTACATTGCAATGTCCCCATGTTGGTACAGTAATCAAGGAGCCTGAATCCTCACCACTGACACTGGAGAGGGACATGCACTTGGAATACAAATGGATGCACTCAGTATTTCCAGATGCAAACTTCTCTGCATCAAGCACAATTTTCCTTAAGAGCACACACAGAATACACTCAGCACTGGGTCTGGATTTCTTTATATCTGTCTCCCTCCAGGTTCCCAATAAGACTATCCACTGGTACAGCTGTAGGGTTAGGTCCTCAGCTGAGTGTCCAAGCCAAGTCCTCCAGCACCGTCTCTGTAAACACAGTGCTTCATGTCCCTGCTCCAAGCAGTCAACACATACACACTGAGAGATCTAATTCTTCGCACACACACACACACACACACACACACACACACACACACACACACACACACACACACACTTGGGTAAAGCTGGCACAGATTTACCTGCCATGCCCCCTTCTGCCAAGAGTATAAGGTAGTTATCACTGCCACCAGACACTCCACAATCAGCTATTCTAAGGTCCTTAACAAAGGGTGTCCAATTATACTGTGTAATATTAATACTAATACAAATGGTAGTAGTTCATCAAGAGAGCTAAGCCTTCTGAAGTGGCCCACACAGTGTCACCAAATAAATATAAGCACTCTTAAAGGTTAAATAGGACCAGCCTAAAAGTTTTAAATATATTTAATAATGAATAATAAAAGAATATGAAATATTGAATATATATTCACAGTAAACCACAGAGCTCAGATCACATGGAATATTGAAAAGAACATTGATGGACAGACTCAGACAAATAAAGAAAAACAATATCTAAACCAGGTTTCTCTATATTCCTGACTGAATCTAGGAGAATTACTATTCCCTAATAACTTAATTGATAGAACAAGGCTCAATGAAATACACGAGCAGTCTTTCTAGTCAGGTTCCCCAAAACAGAATACTCCCCTCTTAGAGATTACTCCCTGAAAATATAATATCTGAGATGGCTTGCAGAATGACCTCATCTGGTCACTTGACTCTAGGTTCTCACAGTAACCCCCTTTGAAGCTGAGACAGGAATTTAGCATAGATGGCTACAATACACATCTTAAACGTGTATGGCAGTGTCAGGGGCTTCCCCTCTTTTTACTGAGCTAATGAATAAAGGCTTCTTCCAAACCCACCATCTCTGGTCATATTCAGCACTGTGGGGTACCATTTTAATGGTTTAATAGCTCATTTACATTTACCTTATTTTTCTTAAAGTAATCAAACTGGTTAACTTTTGCTGTCACAGTGTCCTCTATTAAAACATATACATCTAATTCAGTTACAATAACACATGTACATTTATTTTCATTCCAGCAGAGTGCACTGTTGATACATTTTAACACAAACAAACCTCACAAATACATTTTCAGCACAAGCATCTATACAAATCAGTTTGATATACAAATGACATATAATTATTTACAAACTTCCAGCTAGCTATGTTGGCATAGGTCATACATCCACTGCCTTACTTCTGCCATGGCTGGCAGTACCTCCTATCATTACATACACAGTGTGTGCATCATGGCAGTGCACCTTTTTGGATTCAGTAAGCGTCGCACAGCCATGCAAACCAGGTAAACACTGTGGCATGCAAATTACAGCATAAGCAGCTGAACTGTATGCTAATCAACCAATCCAAGATAGAGGAGCTATTCAACAAGCTATAAAGCAACTGTGTAAACTCAGTGCTGTTTTTTTCTGTGAATTCTAAAACCTACTGGAATACAGCAACAAACAGAAGTCTACACAGAAACTATGTTAGGGGCTGCTGTTGCTTTAATTCATGTGTATGTGCAACAGGCTGAAGTTTATGTTGCTGCTGCTGCTAATAGACCAAGGACAAGAGGAAGAAGAGTTTTTAGACCCCGGGTAACATATCACAACCTACATGATATGCAAACTGTAGAGTGCTACAAGCTGGATAGAGAACTCTACAGGAACTCTGCAACCTCTGTTGTCCTCAACTCAGAGCCAGGGAAAACCAAAGGGAACCTATCCCGGTGGAGACAAAGGTATGGGTAGCACTTAGAATCTTACCTACAGATACCTTTCAGAGACCAACTGGGACATGCTAGTGGTGTCACAGACATCAACATCCAGAATCTTCCATCAGTTATTGAATGCCATGCTCCAACATATTAGTGGCCACATTTATTTTCCCCATTCTCCTGAGGATAAGGCCAGAAATATGCAGGAGGTCTACCCTGAAGTGCTGGGTGCCATAGATTGCACACATGTAGAAATTAAGGCACCACCTGGGGAACAGGGAAGGCTCTACATTAATAGAAATGGCTTTCATTCTATTAACTGCCAAGCTGTGTGTAATGCCAAGGGAATCATCTTGAGTGTGTGTGTGCTGGCAACCCTGGCAGTTACCATGACTAACATATCTTGAACACCTCCCAACTGTATCATATGTTCACTGGAGAAGGTATCCACAGGGTAATTTACTGGGGGAATGCAGGTTATGCACTGGAACTGTGGCTGATTACACTCATCAGAAATGCACATACACCCCCCTACTGAAGAATTTCATAACGAGGCTCATGCTCAAACCAGAAATATCATAGAGCATGTGTTCGGGCTGCTGAAGTCATGGTTCTGGTACCTAGATACAGCTGGGGGAGCCCTGCAGTACAATCTATGGACATGTACTGAAATATTCACAGTATGTGCCATGCTACACAACATTATCCTGTGAAAACGTCAGCAGGATCAACAAGGGGAAAAAACACATATCCCACCACAAATGCCAAGGTCACCATAGCCATATGCAGGTGAGGAATCAGAGGGGGAAGCAGCAGCTTCTGTGGGTGTAGGCAGACAGGCATGCTCAGTATGCCCTTGCATTGGCTAAGATATAATGCATAGCACACTCACTCACTCACCTCCTAAGGTCCTAAAACTTTCATCCTACTCACATATGTATAGTAACATTGATGCTAGGCAACTCTGACAACCTTTACCTTCCCATGCATTGGTTGTGTACTGCTTGCATCAGAGTCAGTCCTGAACTAAAACTATTGCAACTGCTGGATTTACAAGGTATGTGCTGAACCTGGAGTGTATTGTGTAATAATATGAATGACTGGCATATCCTCGCATTTTGTTACTTGGTAGTGTAAACAAATAAAAGGTAGGAGATTTGTAACAAAATTACCTTAACATGTGACAGCAGAGACTTATTTGAATTTTTATGTGTCTATTATTAAGTAATAGGCCTGAGGCATCAAAGATTCACACAGTCATACCTGTCAAAAGTAGTGATGGTTACTGCAAGCCCTCAGTTTAGCACCATACATTTGTACTGGAAAAATCATTAAAGAGAAAAGTTAGAAAGTAATGATACACATTGCAGTTTCATACTTAACAACCCTCACAAGATCATAGATTAGTACTAGGCTAACTGCCTTTGTGGACCATATTAAGCCTAGCCAATTACCCCATTTGAGAATCAAACCCTGCACCTTTGGTTTATAAGGCAGACACCTTAACCATTATGCCAACATTCCACCCCATCATTCACAGTAAAGTTGGAAAATTTTGATGCTATCAACTGTCTAACTTTCTAAGACCAATATAAGTCAAAGGTACAATTACCATTTCAACATCACAAATGCGGATATACTAAACACAAAGTCAGCTATGCACTCTGAGCATCAGACACAAAGCTTATGTATCTCTGATTCCAAAAAATACAAAACAGGGATATGGCACAGTTATCATCACTTATGCAGAGTGTTGGAGAGGGGGGAGGCATGAAGCCTAGTCTGACACAAAAGATTGTTGAGTGTGTGTGAGTAAGAAAGAGAAGCAAGCAAACATTTGGATAAAGCAACAATTGGCTAGTGAAGCAAAATGAGTTTTAAGTTGCATGGCTGAGCCATGTAACTATTGTGTGTGTATCTGTAGTAGTCCTCCAGGTGAAATTGGTGTGTGAGTATCTGGATGAACACAGCCAAGCTCTGTGCTAGCTCTACATCTTGGTATGTCAGCCAGATATAAGCTGTGCATGGTAGAGGTGGCAGTTCATTGTTGTCATCCCCAACCATGAGAACTGGCTCTCCCAGGATTTGCACTGGCATGTCCACATCCACAGTCAGATGCACTGCTGCTACCTGAATGTGGCTGATGTCTGCTGGGTGAGCTCCCCTCATGAGTATACCCAGGACCATGACCCCATAGCCTGCCGTGTTTGGGTCTGCAGACAGCTCACCCACTGATGGAGCAGTGGAAGTACTGCCACTATGGGAGCATGATCAGGCAGAGCTATGTTGGCTAACAGCAGATGATGTGGTTGACCTACACCTATGAGGATGCTGTTACCCTCCCAGAAGATGTTCCTTCACAGACACCAGTCATTCCAATGTGTCATTTATCTGATCCATTGAATTGGCAACATGGTGGAGGCAGTCATGTATGTCAGCCTGTGCCACATCTACAACCCTAAGCATTTCTTTGAAGCACCTGTGGAAACATGCCTTTGCCTCCATGATGGCCCTAAACATACATTGAATGTCACGGGAAGAGACACCTGGATCAGGTGGAGGATGGACAGCAAGCCTCCTCCGAGCACCCCTAATAACCTTCCTGTGAGGCACCTCACTAACACCAGAGTCAACAGGCACTGAAGCCACAGCAACCACACTTCCCTGATTGATTGTCTCACCCTCCACCTATTCTCTATCTGTAGGCTCACTGGAATGGGTAGGTGTAGGCCTACTGGCTGTGTCCGATGGAATTTCAGGGGATGGCTGTACATCAACCTCAGGCTCACTGGAATGGGTAGGTGTAGGCCTACTGGCAATGTCCAATGGAATTTCAGGGGATAGCAATATGTCAATCTCAGTGTCTGATTCAACATTTGCACTCCAAGACTGTGCCACTGTTTGGTCACTATCATCATCATAGTCTGCTGATACTCTGACATCAGGTGGTAGAAGTGCCACACTTCCACTGTCAGGATCACCTGTGATAATAAGCAACAAACACATGAACAAATAATACCTACATTGCTAAAGTCCAATATATGCTAACAAAATAACAGTGCTAATAATATTAGACAGTACAGCAATACACACAATAGTCCTGACATCAACATCACACTCTAAAATATTTCTTTGAATTGCTTATTAGTACTGACATAAAATGTTTGGTTTACCATGGGCAGATGATGATATCTTTTGTATGCTAGATGGTCCTGGAAGAAGTTAAGCAAAAGGTAAGAACAACATCATCACAATTAACAGTAACACTGGAGGTAATACTTTTTCCCCTTTATATGTCCATTAACTATACTTTCAACAAGAACTTGCATGACAACTTCAAGCCCATGTGTAATCAATCAGAATGTGTTGTTAACTATAGCAATCCTTAATCTCCTCACAAAAAAAAATCTTCTGAAACAGAACTAACTTATAGATTTAAATTGTTTTACTATACAACAGTATTTAAGACTTGAGATACAAAAGCCAACCTGGAAGTTCCAACTACCACATGCTTGATGTCCCTGAAACAGTAGCACCAATGTCAAAGATGTGCTGCTTTGCACTTTCCTGGGAATTGTCGGGATCCCTGACAGTGGACAAGAACTTTTCATTTGCTGTTAGTGGTGGCTCTGTAGTAGGCCCCCTCACTACTACATATCCGATCACAGCCCACAGCAGCTGCTCTCCTCTGTGCAGATGAGATCATGTCAGTGGCCCTATGGTGGACCTGGTCATATGTCCTGCTGTGGCCACATACTGCATTAATGTCTGTGATGATCTGCTGCAAAATGTGCATTCTGCCCGACATATTTCCACGTCCTTTCTCAAGCAGGAAGGCACCATGTCACCATACCTCTCAACCTGGAAACATCAAAAATCTGGACAAAGGCCCATGAAAAATAGGAACAAATATGCACGCTGATTAGTGTAAAATTTGCAGACATGATTATGTAACCCCACCTACTCCAATGGAATTGTGGGATAGTGGGATACCAACTTTCAAATGCAAACTGAAGAACAGATAACCAAAATATGACCCCAGACCCTGTAGTAAATGGTAACCATTTTTGTAAATGTGTAGCAATGATGTTCACTGGGAAGGGAGAAGATGATGGACCTTAGGATTTTGTTTTTGGTGATGTGCACTATGTGAGTTTTGTGGTAAAAGTAGGGAATTTAATGGTAGGCAATATTCTAATTTTAGCAAAAGAATATTATAGTTTGTTAGGACCTCCAAAAGTCAAACTCCATGGCCTACTGATCCGTAGCATAGCTAGAGTTTTTGCTGCCTAGGGCTTTCTGAGTTTGTAGACCCCCCCCCTCACAAAATCATGGTCAAACAGGGCCCCCCATACACAGCCCTCCCCTCTGCAGCCATTTCAATGTCCCATTACTTGGCTATTTCACCCCATTTACCATAAACACTGCAATGTGCATACTGCTTTACTTCTACAATGATTATATGGATTTCATTTAAAACTTTTATTTTACATTTTGTAGCATAAACACTAATAGACATCTGCTAAACAAAGTAATATTGTCTCACAATGAAAATAGACTTAGCATTAAAACTTCTCTGCCTTGAAACTCACATTCATTCAAACAGCACTGAAACCCACATTCAAAGAAAATGTATCTGGCCAGTGGTTGATAAAGATTACCTTTGCTCTGTTTTCAAATCATAGGCCCCTTGCACATGAAACATACATGTGTTCTTTGATACATCTTCCTGGATTGTATTAAATTATATTCCCTGTATAATATAGCACACTTGTTAGAGCGCATTTTAAATTTAGTGTTTTGAACATTTTTCCAGTAAGCAATGAAACAAAATGCATGAACCAATAATGACAAAACTGCCCAGTTCAGAACATTTCCATCATAAAAGTCTACTCAAACTTCTACTATCCACCAGTATCAGTAAGTATGCACAATCTCTGCAGAAGTAAAAGTCTTCTAAATAATTCCACATTAAAGATATCTGTAACTAATGAAGAGGTTGCTGATAGCAAACAACTTCATATTTCATTGTTTCATCTACAAATAAGGTGCCTGTTGCCCTTGAAGAATAAATTGTCTATGTTACATAAAAAAATGATAAGCGAGTAATGTTGCAATAGGGAATGGATGGCAAACTGATAAGTTCATAGTTACTAGGTATCTCTGCCAAAGAGGACATTCCCAGGACTGCAGCATCCACTCCCCTTTAAAAGTACAACACAGTACAGTATCAGCAATCCATCTACATACTGTGGAAGTAGAACCCACCAGCCTTCTGCATCAAAAGCAAGTATTCTACCTGTTGTTCTACTAACAACACAAACAGACCTGGCATAAGCATCATTAATCTTCTCTACCCCTGAAGAACTATGCAGCACAAGAAATCTGGAAAAAGCCAAAATTTAGGGGGGGGGGGGGCAAAGGACCAAAACCAGGGACACATTTTAAACATTGCTTGTATATTCATAGAAAAGTTGCTATAATAAAATATTTTGTGTTACCATGCATTTCCTGAAAGACAGGAAGACTGAAACTTAAACAGCTATCATTATTTGGTGAATTCAGTTCTCATTGATTTGCCAGAAAACAACAAATTTTAACGGGAACAGACCAAAAGTATGAGCCAAACATTCTGTAAAAACCCTTGAATCACTAGTGGTGGTGGTATGAGTAGAGAATTTACGCTCTTGCTCCTTATACCTAATGTACAGGGTTTGAGTCTGAGTAACCCTAACCACCATTTATACCTGACGCATACACACACACTAGAATTAAGTAATAGCAAAGAAACACAAACCAGTATTAAGTAAAAGCAAAGAAACACACACCAGCATTAAGTAAACAGAACCACATCAAAGCAGCTGCCATGTTTGACAGAATTAAAGCAGCTGACACACACCTTCAACAGCTGTCAAAGCAACTACACCACTTCAACAGAATTAAATAAAATGAACTGCTGCTGCTGTGTTTCCTCCTTAACAGAACTGCTTTAAAGCAACTACACCACTGCAACAAAATTAAGTAAAAACGACTGCTGCCGTGTTTCTTCTCTCCTTAACAGAATAGCTGTCATGTTGCTGGCAAGTTTCTCACACACAAGCCAGGAGAAAGCAATGCAAAGATGCGATTGCACGCACACAGACCCCAAGCCAGGAGAAAGCAATGCAAAGATGCAATCGCACACAGACACACACACACACACACACACACACACACACACACACACACACACACACACACACACACTTCTCAATGCAAGTCTCTTTGCACATTAAGTAAGCACACACATAAGAATCAGGCCCCAGTTACAGTCTTTTTTTTTTGCTTTACCTAGGGGAAGAAGCACACACTGACTGGTCCGACTCTGCTACAGCTTGCAGCAAGTTAAACTGAATATAATGAATGGCTCAGCATTCTCAGCTTCATGAAGCTGATATTAGTGATGACGTCAGGAGCAAATTCACAAAAAAAAAAAAAAAAAAAACTTAAAACTTGGGAAATTCAGAAATTCAAGGGGCCACTCGGAAAATTATGGCACCCCGATATTTTGCCCTCAAAACCAATATTTACAGAATAATTCAGTATGATTGAGAGGTATGCATGTCACCTAAAAGCTTCAACAATGAGCTGATTCTCAGGGTCAGTGAAGGTGGTTTTCGAGGTTTGAGATCCCTGTGTGGCACAGTCCTAGGTATCCTAAAAGACAACAGAAGGATAATATACATAAGTATCACATAACTACAAAATAACTGTTCCCAGATAAAACAGAAAAGATAGGATTTCAGTATTACTCACTGGAGAAACATAAAACAGTCTAGAGATTTGAAATACAAATAACAGGCTGGATGCAAAAAAGGAGAGTAACACTAGCAACATATCCTCATCTGTGCCATAATAGAAATGCACCTTTTCTTCCCCATCCACAAAAGAATAGGCAAATGACACATTTTGCTAACAAACCATCTTTGAAATGCTGAATGTGCTATCAAATGAACAGTCCCTCAAATATGTCTACAGATTTAACACAGAGCATTCCATGTTAAGGTATTGTCAATCATGTATACCCGTGAAATGCCCTGACAAACATGCCCATGCCATCAGTATACTTCTAACTAATGTAGACAAATAAAAGTGGAAAAGTCTTTACTAATCAATATATATATATATATATATATATATATATATATAATATATATATATATATATATATATATATATATATTAAACTATTGTACAGATTTTTCCTTAATTACATTTCAGCATATGCAATATGCAGCTGACAAAATTCAAGCATACCTTCATCAGTTCAGTAATCCTTTGGGCAGAGATATCCCAAAATAATAGCCTGTTTTCTGTGTTCTGCACATAAACAAGTCTCCTCAACTTTAGTTTCCCTACTTACACATTTGTGTGTGCAAATGAGGTGAGAACTGATTACAATTGCTGAACTCCAAATACCCGGCTTTGTGTAGCACATGTAAACACAGTGCAGGCACTCCCTCAGTGTTTGTTTTTAACGGATTGTATAAAGACAAACAAATTGTGTCAGGTCATTACATTTATTCTACCAGTGCATGTCTGCAAAGTTAACTCAACTAACAGTTACCTTTCAATTTCCTGGCTACATCAGTAAATACCCTTCAGACTAAGGCTTAATGTCAGATTAAGCTTTCAATTTCAATTATTTAATTCCTCACTGTTTGGCACTACTGCACTCTGCTTAACATCAAGTGAACCTGTTTGGCATCATTGTTCAGGATTGCACACTACCAGTAAACACGATAACTGAACTGGCAGGAAAGCATCAGTTTCCATTACTCTAGTTAGGCTGCTAGACATGACTGGCATTGGAGAAGAAGGTGACAAGTTTATGGCACAGACAGGGAGTGTCCAGGAGTCCAGGATATGTATTGGACTCTTGGTAAAGCACCACAGCCAAAATCTTCTGCAGGGGGACTATTCTGGCTCCCATTACAAGTCTGAGGCATGGAATAGTTTGGCCCAGGCTGTTTCCAGTGGCCCTGGTATCCCACACATTGGAGAATGATGTAGGCGTCATTTCAATGATCTACACAGGAGAAAAGGGATATTGTCAACCATTGGCTGCATGAGTTTCAGACTGCAGACAACCCAAAGCTGTGTAAGTATGACAATAAGAGAGTCATATTTGCAAGACTGGTATGCAAATTGCTCTTCTGTTCTTTTCTGTTCTTTCCCCAGCTCCCAATGAGCATGAGTTCAATCAGCAGGCTCATGTTGTTTGAATGGAGAGACTGAGGGAAGCAAGTGGTATATATACAGCAGAAGAGAAGTGTTATCGTAGCTTGAAACGTTGTATCAAATTGAGCATGCATGTCCCAACTGTAAAAGCAAGTATGCATGCATTAGTCTGTAGCACAAATTAATTGTAAGAGTCCAATATTAGACTGTAGTCAGAGATTGTGGGTTCAAATACCATGATTCCCAACTATACAATACTGTTATTTCTCCAATAATATTTACATTAAATTAAAAACTCTATACCAGTGGCATAAATGCCCTGCTGTAAACTGTAATCTGTATAATTAGAACACTAATATGTACAATATATGCACATTTCAAGGATTACTTTCAGCAATCTGTAGTATAGTGTGTATCTGTTATGATGTATACTTAAATGTAATACTTAAAATAAAAGAATTGCATAATTGGGTTAATGCATTGTATGTCATCTATGATGGTACTAATTTTATCTTTTTTTTTCTCTCACTCCAACCCTAATCCGTCTTTTATATTTTCTATTATGTGTCATCAAAATATCTGCATGTCACCCACATGTACCACATCACTAAATGCTAAACAGCATAACGAGGTAGGCCAGCTCCACTGGATCAGCCTGCCTCCAGCTCCACCGGCTCCAGCACCAATGCTCAGCACATCTGGGAGCAAACCTAGCAGCACTGCCTCTGCTGCCCCTGCACTACCTGTGCCCTCAGGTAGTAATGTCTAGAAACTGGTGCAGTGGTACCTTCCAGGATCAGTGGAGGAGGTTGTGATTTCATCACCCAAAGGGAGATGCCAGAGATAGTGCATAGGGTCATGCACTGTACCACTGGTGTATGCCTCTGTTGGATGGAGATGCTGTGCTCCTTCATGGTCCATAAGAGGAGAAGATGTCAAGCGCTCCAGCCACCAGTGGAGAAGGAGTCAGTGACAACATTACAGTGGGTGAGGATACAATTTTCAATGTCTCCAGGCTTGATGTCCATAAACCTCTGTTGTCCCCCACCTCACCCCAATTATGGTGTCCCCCAACCTTTTGTGTCCATCACTGTCCAGCTCTTGTCTTGTTTGTTTGCATTTTTCCTCACCTACCCAACTTAGCCTATGCAACTTACCTGACCCAGACATACCTATGTTTCTTACCCAGTAGTCCTTTCTAAACAAATTTAAAAAAATGGGCACCTGTCCCACAAAAAAAATAATCTCCCATACATAGCTCTCCATTTCACACACATATCTTCTTGTCACATTTGATTTGGTCCAATTGGCTATACAGCATGATTATGTTGTTGTCAACCCTCTCTCTGGAGGTGACAGTCCAAATTCAGCTAATATTGTACACATATGATCAGTTTTTACTGTTGAAGAAATGGAAAGCTATGGTTCTTTCTTACCTCCCTACTGCACATTCCTGTATTGCTTTCCCTTTGTTCTTCCCCCTGCTTTCTCCCCATTTCACCACTTTCCTATCTACCCCATTTTACCACCTATAATCTGGTCAAAAAATAGAATCACACACAACACACATGAGTAGCAGAAAAAGCAATGGATCCCTTTACTTTTTGGCCTCCAATTTTTATGGGGTTTTGCATCGCACAGCAATGCCAAGTGACGGTAAGTGGCAGTACAATGCTTCCATTATCTCCACACAAGCTTGCTTAACCTGGCTGCACTATGCCAAAACACACCAGCACATGTACTATAAAGAATTAATGTCTTTGCATAATCAATGATTATTTAAAAGTATTTAAAAGTCCTACATACACCTGGATTCAAACCCAGTATCATCTGGGCTCAACAAGAAATGTGTCAATGCATTTACACCTGCTTCCACAGACTCAGTTAAGCAGCAGATGTGTTTCTTAGACTCTGTACTAACTGTCAGACTTTAGCGATGTGGTTCGCATTTGCACACTGCTTAACTACACGTAAACAAGGATAGTAATGGAAATGTGTATCTCACATGCGCAAACACTTTGCCAACCATCACACAAACCAGCTGCTCACAGCACTATGGAAAAGTAAATTTTATTATGTATTACTGCTGTTTTACTGTCAATTTCCTGTCTATGACATGAAATTACATGTGGAAACATAACAAACTGAAGGGCCTATCTAACAATATGTCACTTATTTACAATGCAGCCATGTGTTGCCTCCCCCCATGCACCGCAACCCTAGTGTTTCAGTAGTTTTTTTCACACATGTATCGCCTACACTACAGAAATTAATATCAAATGTATGATATGCAATGCACGTCAATCTGTTAACATACAGAACTATAACTATTGACCCATAAGCCTAAAAATATGGATCTGCAAGGCTAGGGAAGGGATTAGCATGGACCTTTTTCACAGGGACATAGGTGACCTTCAACACACTTGACCTGACCCACTTTGGTTTTGTCAAGGGTAGATCTTGCTTATTAGACCTAGTTGACTTCTTTGATAATGACACCAAAGAACTGGATGGGGGATAACAGGACATACCACTATGTTGATTTATCCAAGGCCTTTGACACTATCCCCTATTCAGGTATCATAGAGAAACTCTCCCATCTGGGGATTATCCCATACATTACAGGATGGATAGCCAACTCTCTCACTGACAGAATGCACACTTTCAAAGTTGGTGACTGCACCTCCACCACTAGACCACTCATCAGTGGAATACCACAAGGCTCTGTGCTGGGCCCTCAACTGTTTGGAAACTACTTCTCTGAAGTCCAAGCAAAGGTATATGGACTGTGGCTTACCAAGTTTGCAAATTACTGTCATCTGGATGCAGTCATATAAAGTCCCCCAAATATGTTAACATATTACAGAAGGAGATTAGAAAATGATTGCTGCCAAACTCATGGACTGACCAGTAAAGCAAAAAATGCCTCATTGCCCCCTTTGGCAATGAAATACTCCTGCTAATTATGATATACATAGCACTCCTCTAAACTCAAACACATTGTTGTGAGACTTGGGAATACATGTTGAAAACAATCTACACTTCAATCATAGTGGTGAGACACACATTCTACAATGTGCACCTCATAAATATGGCTATCACATCCAAGACCAGGGAGATCATAGCTCTGCTGTACCTTATCAGACCACTAACTGAGTACAATGCTCCCTTCTGTCTGTACCTCAGCATACACATGCAGGAACTGGAGAAAACACAAAAGTTTGTGACTGGAAGAATTCAGGGCATCCAAAAACATGAGAAACATGGAAAAACTGAAAGACTGTCACTGTACTCAGTATCATGCAGACTACTGAGAAGTGTCCTATGGCTGGCCTACAAAGTAGTCTCAGACCCTGCTCTACTGAAAATGCTGGACATCTGCAAATCAAATGGGACAAAATAACTTGCTCCAGGGAAATCAGCTTAGCCTGTGACATAAACAGAACTTGCTGGAGAGACAGATATATCTCCCAGTGATTGCCACTCCTCTGTAATAGGATCTCACTGCATGTGAAACATTGTTCCTCAATTACTCTATTTAACCACAACCTTGTCAAATGGATGGATGACTGTAAATTTACCACTGGGGTGGTACTTATGTCTCTCATGTACAGGACTAGTTGGTGCTGATCATCAACCTTGTCAAATGGATGGATGACTGTAAATTTACCACTGGGGTGGTACCTATGTCCCTCATGTACAGGACTAGTTGGTGCTGATCACAAAATTGCTCTGCAAACAATGACCCTCTAACTATGCTCAATAAGGGTACTTGTGTTTTTACATGGCTAGGCTTTTAAATGCCCTAGGGTCATTAGGCTAGTAATGTCCTATAAACCCATGAAGTGAACCTATGCATGCCTCCCAACATCTCTCCAACATGCCCTGCTGATGTCATATACTGTAAGTTCACCTGCCTTCTTGTGAAAGTCAGACATGTGGCATAGCACTTGCATAAAGTACTGAGTTCTATAGTTTGTGTACTTAGGTAGGGGTTCTGTTCTCACTGTAGTCAACTGTTTTGTGTGTGTGTGTGTGTGTGTGTGTGTGTGTGTGTGTGTGTGTGTGTGTGTGTGTGTGTGTGTGCGTCTAGCTCAAAAAGCAAAAGTATCTACCCTACAGTTACTGCTCCAAAACCATGGATTGACAGTGTTTTGATACTTGCACATGCCTACATATTCATTTCATGCAGGCCTCCCAACATCTTCTCTTCAACATGCCCTGCTGATGGCATCCACTGTAAGCTGACCTGCAGCCTTGTACAAGTCAGAATTGTGCTGTGGTGCTTGAATAAAGTACTGAGTTCTGTAATCTGTGCACTTAGATAGGTAGGTGTTCTATTCTCACTTCAGTCAACTGTGTGTGTGTGTGTGTGTGTGTGTGTGTGTGTGTGTGTGTGTGTGTGTGTGTGTGTGTGTGTGTGTGTGTGTGTGTGTGTGTGTGTGTGTGTGTGTGTGTGTGTGTGTGTGTGTGTGTGTGTGTGTGTGTGTGTGTGTGTGTGTGTGTGTGTGTGTGTGTGTGTGTGTGTGTGTGTGTGTGTGTGTCTAGCCCAAAGAGCAGAAGTGTGTATCCTACAGTTACCTCTCCAATCCCATGGATTGACAGTGTTTTGATAATTGAACATGCCTTTACATACATTTCATGCAGGCCTCCCAGCATCTTCTCTACAACATGCTCTGGTGATGTCATCTACTATAAGCTGATGTGCAGGCTTGTAAAAGTCAGACTTGTGCTGTGGTGCTTTTGTAAAGTACTGAGTTTTGTAGTCTGTGTACTTAGGTAGGGGCTTTGTTCTCACTGCAGTCAACTGGGTGCTTGTTTGTGCTTTTGCTTGACATTATAGACAGCCTTTTATACCAACATGTGGGACACCATTACCATATTCTTCTCACCAGACACTGCTAATGTTATCAGCTATAAAGTGTTGTCTGAGACACTGCAAGTCAGACTTGAGTTGTGGCACTTGCCTTAAATACATAGTTCGATAGTCTGTTTACTTAGATAGGTAAGGGTTCTATTCTCATTGCAGTCAACTGGGTGTGTGTGTTTGTTTGTTCTCTTGCTAGACATTACAGAGAGACAGCATGTGGGACACTGTTACTACCATATTTTCCTCACCAGACACTGCTGATGCCATTAGCTATACCTGATTTGTGCATGTGCACTATTCCCAACAGGGCAGGGCCAGAGACTGGCCTGGAGGCCAGGTAGAACTCACTTCATCCTATACGATCCAGATTACAGTCACATGGCTTTCAGTCTATCCACATATGTCATAGCATGGTTTGCAGGCCCTGTGTTTTCTTGCTGAAAAACACCTGTGGTCTCTCCAGCTGCTGCATGTGTCTGGTGAGTTACATGCATAAGAGAGCAGTAGACTCTATTAGTGTTCTGATGAGGTTCGAGTACAGTGCTGTAATATAATCCTCAGGTTTGAAAACGATGGTGTGACTTATGATGCGCACAACATAGGTTTTCAATAACAGTGTGGACATTTGTTGATTGAAGGTCAGATTACGATCTACATGTCTTCCCTGTGTTTGCATTACTGGGTTTCAGCATAGCGGGACTGTAGTCAATGCTGTAATTAGCAGGGAGCTTCACTTTGCAGAAGGACAAAATAAAGTTACATTTTTTGCATTTATTTGTAGACCATGTGGCTTTGTCAACAATCATTTGTCTGTGTTAGCCCCTCCTATAGTATGTTATCATCATAGATGGACTCAATGATGGCACCCAGTATGCAAAAATCAGCAAATATGGGAAACCAAAAGCTATATACTTTAGCCTGAACTGTTGAGAAACAGAGTCCAAACAGTTAAAGGTCAGTCACAGATCCCTGGGGTATTCCATTGGTGACAGCTCTACTGGTACAGGTTATTTCACCAACTTTCACAGTATGCATTCTGTCAGTGAGCCACTTGGTTACCCATCTAGTGACATAAGTGTTAATCCCCAGCTGGGTGTGTTTCTCAATGATACCTGCATGGGGGATTGTGTCCAAACCCTAGCCTAGATCAGGATAGCCAGTATGCACTGTCTTCCCTTCATCTAGGCCTATCACATAGAATCAATGGACTATGAAAACATCACAGATTGCCTGTCATGTGACGCAGTACATACACCTTCCTGATAATGTTGAATACACAATTCAACACACCCTCCACCCAGACTATGTTCCTGTAGAAGAGTGTACATCACCATGCATCCATGTCAGTTGGGGGAAAAGCACCTGATGCATGTAGGTATAGACACATCCTGACTCTCCTTATTTGTGTGATAGACCAACATGTCATTGTGGGCTGTTTACTAAATGAACACTAGTAATAAACCCAACTGTGTGCAAAAGACTTGTGCGGGTTGTTAATGCTATATCATGTCTGTTACATATGTTAGATATCCTCAAAGAGGTCATCGAGGGCATGCATGATGACAACACTATCATCCTTTGAACTTGACAAGCCCAAGTCATTTGATACAAATCCACACAGAGGTATTCACTCAGCGCTATCAGATGTGGCCATAAACACCTATATCACCAAGTGGGGACAACATTGTATCACATACATGGCATGGAAATATGTTGAAATATGTGAAGTGAATTATATCTCAGGTCCAGTGGTCAGGTCCATACATCAGAGCTGTCCGCTAAACCCTTTCCTGTCCATTATTTAAGTCACAGACATCACAAATGACATATACACCCTGTGTCCAAACAGCTGTCTGAAGGACTACTGATTGTGGGCATCACTGACTCCAACTGTGATATTAGTATAATACAGACAGTATTAAAACACACCAAAGATTGTTGCCACAGCCATGACAACATTTGCAATGACAGAAAAAGATGAGGGATTTGTTATGTCAGGAAAACTAACACACAACCCAAGTATAATGTAGACATCACACCCTATAATAAGACCAGTAGGCACGTGACCTGTGTCCTGGGGTAGATGGGATGTGGAATGTAAACCAGCATGTGGCCACATTGCTGACTAGTCCCTTGTATGTGACACAACTACTGAGTACATGAAGGACTAGCTACATCACAGGCCATAATACCTCCATAGTTCGCAGCCTTCATCACACCCATAACTGAGTCAATGCACCCTTCATCATGTAGCTTACTACACATCTTCCAGTGATGTGTAACTGAAGTGTACCACCTTTGCCACAGTGAGCTGTCAACACATCTTATTGACCATACCTAGGTATTCATTTTGTGGTATAAACATTACTGTCTGATGGTGCAGAAACCTCATCAAGGTGTTACACCAGATGCATGAGTGATACCTGTTCCAATGATGAACACAGTACATACATAGTTGTTTGACAACATTAATGGCATGGGTAATATTTGTGATGGCAGTGTGGATTGGGTTTATATATATATATATATATATATATATATATATATATATATATATATATATATATATATATATATATGCCATGCACACCAGTCAAATAGCCTGTATTGATCATAATGTCACATACATGTACAGTAGTATCCCTCCTAACACCTCCAGCAGATGTTATAGTGTCAGGATGGTGTGCGTGATTACCCTCATAGAGTGCAGACATGTCATAATAGTTGTACAAGTGTGTTTGTGCAGTATTCTCTCTGATCACTCTAAATCACATATGTTATGTCAGAGACGTGGGATTACTGGTGGTATTATTCTGAAATTGTCCACAACTGTGAGTGCTTCTTCTAATGTTCATGAGCTTTTACCTGTGTACCACTTGCTGGAGACCTCTGCTGAGATTACACTCATATTCAGGCAAATCAGTTTGCAGAGCTTCACAAAATGCACTGTACCCCAATTGTATGTAACATCCTTGATAGATATCCTCTTCATTTTTCATGTAAGGATGCTTATCTCACTCAGACATCCTCCCTATTGTTATGTCAGTTTGTGTGACAGTCACATTTTATTTTATTTTATTTATTTAACATTTGTTAATTCAGAAAGTCTGACTTGGAATGAAGCCAACTTTCAGCAGAAGCCCGGGGAAAAAAGCTCCATTTCTATACAATACACATTTTCACTGCACAGTCCCTACAGTACCATAATGATATGTGATTGGTGTTGCTGCTACAACCATCTTCCACTGTCATGCCCTTATCTGCTGTACATTAGGTTATTTGACCTGTCCTCTTCCCCTGCGTTCATTCCTACAATTCATCTGTGTGTCCCTATTCAATACACACACTTCCCCTGAGTGTTACATGGCAATCCATGTAGCATTACAGATCATTTACACAACTTCAATATAGAATGTCAGGAATGAGATTTCACAATAATCTGCACTGTAGACACACTGATTTTCACTAGATGTCCAGATTTTTGTCTTTATATCTTTTTGTGTGTTCATTATCAGACTGATGTGATTCAATAATTGCATACATTTGAGTTTCAAACTTCAAATCCTTCAGAACATACATCTTAACACAAACCCCTTTTTTCTAGCACATTTCTAAATAACAAATATGTCAAATAAGTCCCTGTTTCTGAGTCATTGTCCCTCTCATTATGCTGACCTTTGTCCAGGTGTCTTGCACTAAGAGACGGAGTGCCATCTGTTAAGTCATTGTGATCATAATTTTGAAACATAAGATGATTAGACACTTAAGCTATTCATACAAATAATCCAAAATCCAAAATGATTAGCTATTAATATATACATCCTACCTGGGATTCATTATAGTGGTGATCATTGTGTCAATCCATACAAAACCACTGACCTTCAGTGCTCTGATTTAAACAGGATTGCTATCTGTGTTCGCTTACATAGTTTCCTGGCTGGCTACACTGTTGCCAGCCACAAAACCTCACTTATTTATGTTTAAATGCAATGTGCAGCATGAATATTCAATGAGCGCTGCTGCTCACCACACATCACTACTCACACATGTAAACTCCATGTAGGCTTGCCTGAAGCCTACATGAGCTATAATGAATTCCAGGGAGGATGTATATATTAATAGCTACTCATTTTGGATTATTTTTATGAATAGCTTATGTGTCTAATCATCTTATGTTTCAAAATTATTCACTTTTCTTTGTCAAAAAAGTAAGTATAAAATGTGATCTCCCCTTTTTTGTCTATTTATGAAAAAAGTAAGAGTAATATAAGTAAAGCATTTTTTTTATTTAGCAGTTAGGTGAACTGGACACCATAGCTGCCTTTTCAGTCATGACCTAGCTAGAATTGCAATTAATATAAACCATATAGTGCAATAAAATGCTAATTAGTAAGAGTTACCAAATGCAGTACAATGTAGAATATGTACATAGAGCTATAACAGACAAAACTTGAGACAAATATTAACAGGACATAGGTAATAGTGCTCAGAAAACTGGCCCAGAAAGCAGACCCACAGTACATACAAGGAATATATGCGTTAGGTTACAAATACAATACATTTATATTAATTTTGGTCATGTTGGTATAATTTTAGTTGTTTGGAGAAAAAGCAAAATGTAGCAAGGGCATCACAAATGGAGTTCTATATGTTGGGGCATTGGAGAGAAAAGGCACTGTCAGTACAGGCAAGAGAGACAAGTGGGTTGATCAGGGTAAGAGTAATGGAGGTAGAAAATGTAAGATATCTAGAACACTCTTTTACAGGAATAAGATTAGGACTTTACAGTAGTCCATGGAAATTAGTTTGTCTTACAATGTGTTAATGAGGGAGGTAAGTCTAAGACACATTGGAATTCTCCCTACTTAGCTGAGTTCAAGACAGTGATGAAACATCCTGTTGGCTCAAACAGACATTTGCATTTTTGGAGTGTTTGGAATTTTTCTAGGTTTTTGGAAGAAGTAGAACCAATTATGGATAAGAGGTAATCAAGTATAGGTGGTACTACATCCCACCAATTGCAAGCCTACCCTGTTTGGTTAAGAGGTTGCTTATGCTATTACATATATAACACATTGAAATTAACTTATTTTCAGCATTTTTGACATGAGTGGCAAAGGTAAGAGATTGATCATGCTAAATCCCAAGATATTTTATGGATTATACCAGAATGAGTGGACCACTGTCAGGACATGTGAGGTCCCAGTTGTCTTTGCACAAGTTAAGGTACTTAATACATTCCAAAGACCATTATGTTATTTTCTAAGATGAACTTTGAATACTTTAAACTCACAATCTTGTCATATCTGAGCAACGGCAAAATTGATGTACCTGTCTGATGAGCTGACCATTTCCTAGATAACAATACCATCTGCAAAAAAAAGAGGATACTTATGGTATTTTGGAACATAACAAAAGAGTAAATATACATGGCAAAAAGTAATGGTGCAAGGGTGGAACCCTGTTGGGATGCTAGAGAGAACAGGATAAAGAGAGGACTAGTAGTCTGAGACGACAACTTTGAAGTAGCTTCTATGCAAGTAAGCACAGAACCAGTTCAGGGAGGAGACACTAAGACCACAGAGTGTATTTCTTTAGTCAGTTGAGGTATGGTAAATAAGGTCTAAAGCTTTAGATAGCTCAATGAAAATGCCCATAGTTCAGATCTCTGAGTACATAAATTGTTGAGTGCACCATTGAGAAAGAGAAGTTCAGTATCGGTATGATAACCATTCCTGAGTTTATGTTGGTGGTTAGATTATAGGCCACAGGACTTAATGCAGTCTTGTAGCTGCGAAGCAACAACATTTTCCAGGATCTTGGGTGAGTGTTGGGGAATAACAGAGCAATCGGCCAAAATCATTCAGAAGTAGAGCAAGACCCCTGTTAAGGTATTGGAATTATATGCAGTTTCTCCAATGGGCAGGAAAAACACCATTAGCAAGTTATGTATTTCTGGCGTGCAGCAAAAAAGGTATCAGAAGCACTAATAAATTTAGGGTACAAGGTACTAGAACCTGCCTTTCCATAAGTCTGAATATTCTTAAGCCATTTATTGAATTCAGATATGACAGCCTGTTGACACTGAAAGTCCATGAAAAAGCCAAATAAGGACTCAGCAGAGGGTTTGAATTACACGACATGCAAGAGGGATTTGCAGGTGAGAAGATAAAGTGTAAGGAAGAGTGAGCTCTGAATGTTTCATCCAATGATTTCAGGTTGGATACCAAGAGGTCATTCAGCTTTAGAAAACAAGGCTGGTGTGGCACAGAACATCTCATGATATTATTGAACTCTTCTCAGAAACCTCCGAGATTACCAAAGAGTGCGTCATGGTGTGTGTGTGTGTGTGTGTGTGTGTGTGTGTGTGTGTGTGTGTGTGTGTGTGTGTGTGTGTGTGTGTGTGTGCGTGTGTGCGTGTGTGTGTGTGTGTGTGTGTGTGTGTGTGTGTGTGTGTATTATATGTGCATATATGTGTAGGGTGTATGTGTACATTATATGTGTATGCATGTGTAGCAGTGTGTGCATGTATATGTACATGCATTATATGTGTGTATGTGTGTGTGTGTGTGTGTGTGTGTGTGTGTGTGTGTGTGTGTGTGTGTGTGTGTGTGTGTGTGTATGTGTGTGTGTGTGTGTGTGTGTGTGTGTGTGCATGTCTATGCATGTGTGTGTGTGTGTGTGTGTGTGTGTGTGCATGTCTATGCATGTGTGTGTGTGTGTGTGTGTGTGTGTGCATGTGTGTGTGTGTGTCTGTGTGTGTGTGTGTGTGTGTGTGTGTGTGTGTGTGTGTGTGTGTGTGTGTGTGTGTGTCTGGGTGTATGTACATGTATTATATGTGTGTTCATGTGTAGGGGTGCGTGCATGTGTATGTACATGCATTATATGTGTGTCTGCATGTGTAGGTGTGTGCAGCTCTCTATGTGTGTGTGTGTGTGTGTGTGTGTGTGTGTGTGTGTGTGTGTGTGTGTGTGTGTGTGTGTGCATGTGTGTGCGTGTGTGTGTGTGTGTTTGTGTGTGTGTCTGGGTTTATGTACGTGTATTATATGTGTATGCCTGTGTATGTGGGTGGGTGTGTTTATTTTGAAAAAGCTGCTTGATCCTTTCTTAGAAGACATTTACATTTGTCCTGAGTGTTGAATAGTACAGACAAACCAGTGGACTTATACTTGGCCCAAGTTGTGTTCTGAATGGTGATGCCTTTTTTTGTTCCTGAGATAAATATATGGTATGATTTCCCTGGACTACCCTGTTTCTTAAGGGATAGTATTTATTCTGCAAAGGAAGGTAAATATTAAGAAAGTACTGAAAAGCAATATTGCAGACTGCATGTTTAGTAATGGGAAACCAATTGTCACCAGCCTATCTGAGCCAGACGTTTGAATCCTGCTCTTGCTTTAGGACTTGATAAATGATAGTGTTATGAGGAAGATGGGATTTGGGGAAGAAAAGAAGATAGTGGCCACTGACGTAGAACAGCCAACTGAAGGAGAAGGAAATCTTGATGTTTGATTTGTTTAGAACTAATGTTAGACACCATGACCTGTTAAAGTGTAATAGGGAAAAAGTTGGAATTAGACTGCCAGTATAGAATGAAATCACACACTAGTAAGGACTTACTACATGTAAGGTTATTCAAGCTTGATGTAAACTAATCACTTACTATAGACTGAGTACTAGGAGGTGGCAGGTAAGTAACTCCAAGTCTTAATTTAAGGGCATGTCCAATAACGTGTTCATAAAATATACAGTTGAGTCCTTTTCTGAAGTGTTTTGGGAGGATTATTTTATGTGGCTTAGAAAAAGCAAGGCATAATGTCCCCAGTTTTAACCAAGATTCAGTGTCACCACCAGCAATGTCAGTTTTGGATGAATGAAACCATATTTCAAAGCAGGCATGCTTGTTCCACGCGTCATAAAGATTGGTGGAGGCAGTTTAGACAGTTTTTATTTTTAGGTCAACTTCTAGGATAGAGATACTTAGTACACAGTGAAGGCCTGAAGAAGCATAGGAAGGCAATGATGCTGCACATGAGATCCAGAATGTACACTAAGAGAAAAAGTTAGTGCATTCAGGGTATGGGACAAAAGTGAACAGCACAGGAAGCTCCATCATATGGACATAAATGTGAGAAACTCCTTCCCTACTAGCAGTAGCTCAGATGTAACTGAGATGAGTGAGAAATAAAAACACAGCTACACACAGATAAACAGCACTTAGAACCATGTAGAACATCCAGCCAGGTAAGAAAAAGACAAATAATAGCCTGCAATATGCAGGAAAATAAGCACCAGTACAATTATGGACTGACTGAGAGATAACAGATAGTAAGAGTCTAAGAAGTAGTGTAACAGGTGAGATAATATAAGAGGAGAGTAGAGAGCAAGGAAAGGAAATGTTAAAATGCAGGTTTGTTAGAAGAAGAGACTAGAAAGTAAGGACAGCAAAGACAGACAGCTGGCATACTTGCAAAAGAGAAAACAAAGTAAGGACATGAAAGACCAAGGTGACCGCCTGTCCCAGTTTTTCCAGGACAGTCCCAGTTTGGAAGTATCTGTCCCAAAATCCCAAACATTGTCTTTGGGACACAGAAATGTCCCAATTTTGACCACTCAGACTGAATGGTAACCTGGCTTCCCTGGGTGGCTAGTCCTCCTGCTTTCTTATCCTGAGCATCTCTGAGGACTTTGTGATTTTTCTGGGATGCCATTGGGTATGAGGTAAGGTTGGATGCCTTCGCTCTGGTAGGAGCATACCAGGCCCCGCTGCCATATGTCAGTCACTCCCTCAAGGACTTCCACCATGGGGAGCTCTGCCTGACACCACTCACCCAGGCAGGAGCTCTCCAGGCACTGCACCCATCTTCCTGGCCCTCCCTTACTGACTTCTGTCAGGGCCAACCCCTACAGGTCTCCCCTTTGGCCTGACCAAGAGACCATCCCCAGACATGCCCCCCCCCATGTTGGGGGACTCGGCTGCCTCCATGTCTCCTGCAGGCCACCAAATCGTGCCGAATAGCTCATGCCCTTAGAGCCTCCCAGGGGAGCTTCCTTCCTATCCTGTCTGCCCTCTGAAACTCCCCTCAGCTGCTGAGGGGCAGATCCACTCTCATAAAGGCTTTAGAATCCCCCTGCTTTCCCATTCAGAGCAGCTCTGGGGACTTTGAGAGTTTTCAAGGATGCCAACGGTTATGGGGGGAAGTTGGATGCCTTCACCCTGACAGGAGCTCTCCAGGCCCCTCTGCCATCTGCCCTGGCACTTCCTGAAGGACTTCCATCATGGGAAGCTCTGCCTGACCCCAATCACCCAGGCAGGAGCTCTCCAGGCCCTGCTGCTGCCCGCCCTAGCACTCCCTTAAGGACTTCCATTGTGGGGAGCTCTGCCTGACCCCCCCCTCACCCAGACAGAAGCTCACCCCCTGCACTATTTGCCTTTCTCCCCCTTCCAGACTTCTGTCCCAGAGGGAGCATTGTCCTTACCCCCTCACCCAGGTGGGAACTGTATTGTCCCAGTCACTTTCCACCTCTCTCTCCCTTCCAGACTTCCATCGGGACAGACTCCCTCCCAGCCTTCCACTTCTATCCAGGAGAGAGAGCTATTTTCCAGGGTTACTTATCTCCTGACTGCTACCAAATCATGCAGTGTCTCTCGTGCTCTTGGAGCCTCCCAAGGGATCTTCCCAGCCTCATGGAACTCTGCTGGGCTGTGAAGCCTCAGACAGTCCCTCATCCAGACTTCCATGACACCAGTTCTCCCCTTTGCCTTCCACCTAGTCTTTCAAGCTCACAGGGGAGATGGCTCTAGGTCTCCCCATCTCTGCACTTTTTTGCGACACACATTATTCTCTCTCCCCCATGGTGCTAGGTGCCAATGGATGTACATCACTTTGAGCCTCCTGGCATGTGGCATCTTGCCTTCTGAGTGGTGCCATTCACAGAGTGGTATCCCCACAGTGCTGGGTGAAGGACAGGAGGCCAACCTGCTGGCTCCGGTGTGAAATGACATGGTGGCCCTGTCTCCACTCCCATAGGGGCAGAGAGAATGAGATTGCAGACTTGGCTTCCAGGAGTGGCCCTCAAGTGTCCCAGTTTAGGTCCTGTAACAAAATGGTCACCTTGTCAAAGACAAAATATTAGTATGTCTAGAAACCAGTAACAGAGAAAAAAATAATAGACAGCAGAGAAAAAGAACAGAATGTGGAAAGCTAAGTAGAAGTAATCATAGGATAAATATATGTGTTTGGTCACTACAATATAAACTGAAGGAATATCTGCATTAAGCAGGCAAGTTGTAACTGTTAAATGAGTCAAAAAATACCACAGTAAAGGATAAATGATCTGCAGAAAAAATGCTATGCAGCATTCTGCACGCTAAAACCATAAGCATTGCTAATTTAAAATGGTAGCAAGTTTACATGGGCATACTATACACAAGTACCTTCAGATATTAACTAAACATTTCTTGAGTGCTTGATCATTTCAAATTGTTTAAGCTCAAATAGCTGGCAGGTAGTTAAAAAGTGACTGCAATACCTGATGATCTCATTAAGACTCATGTACGAAACATGAGGACAGTAAATGTGTACTAGTCATGCTTGCAAAAACACAGCAAGCTTCCATAAAAATATTAGCCTTCTACTGTAATTGTATGCCAATATGTCTACTCTGTACAGGAGAGAAGAAGAAAAAATAAATCCAGAACTTGGCAGTTTTGGTCTAGAAAATAATAGCATCTGTCAACTGATAGAGTCCAAGGTAGGTCATCCAAACAATAGCAAACATTTATGGTCACTGCAAAGATAAGTAATGTAGGGGCTGTTTGAGTCTGTATATATCAATACACATTATAGCTATTGCCACTTTAAGATTATTGTCTAGCTTAACCATTTTAAGAATGACTGTATCCCATAATGCATTTTTTCTAGTGCTTAGTTCCAGTATGTTTATGATAACTGAACTGTTAACATTGTTCTTACTGAGCTGCCATTTTGTATAGAAAGTTACCATTTTAACTAGAATGCTATTGTATCCTGATGTTAAAGATGCTACTGCTTGTTATTACTGAGTAACCAGCGGTATGCATCATTGCATTATGACAGTTGATTCATATCCATAATCAAGAGCGTCCAGCTTCTCAGTTTTGTATGATCTCTTCTTTAGTCTCTTCCATGTATCTAGTTGCCATAATAGAATCTTTTTAATGCATACACATAAGTACTTTATCTTATCATGTCTCCATAATTGTGGATACTGTTGGTACATAGTTTACTGTTATAGGCTTTGCTTTATCTTCATTTATTTCATATCCAGAAAAGACTTTGAAATGCCGCAGGATATCCCACAACACTGAAATGTCCTTTTCTGGATTTTTCAACTATAAAATAATATAATCTGTGAATAAATCCAACTTTTTATGATTACTAAACTAATTATATATAACCTTGAATTTGTGAGTCCCTTATTTTCTTTGCCAGTGGTTCTAAATATAAAGCAAATAACAAAGGGGAAAGAGAATGGTCCTCCCTGGTTCCTCTGTTCAAACACAGCTATTGGAGAGAAACCATCCCACTTCAATTATTGCATCCATCTCTTCATTTATCCTTTTAATAAACTCTATTTTTCTATCAGGGAATGCAAATGCTACCATTGTCCCACTCATAAAATCTCAGCTGATTCTATGAAATGCATTTTCTGCATCAAAATCCACCGACATCAGTGTCATGCTCCTACACTCTGCTTCTCTCTGGATCATCATTGTTCTATTAATGTTGTAAAATATTTACCTCTCTTCCACAAAAAAATTTGATCCATATATATCAATTTTAGCAACACATTTGTTGTTCTCTTAACTAATAAAGATATAAATACTTTCTAATCATGATTTAAAATTGAAATGGATGTTTAGTGACTTTGGATAATACAATTACCACAGCTTTCTTCCAAGATACTGCTACCAACACCCCCTCCCCCCATTTAAATATTGTTAAACAAAATCTTCCAGATCTTTATGAATGTTTTCCTCCCAGTTTCCAAATTCCCACAGGAATATAGTCTGTTTCTGGACTTTCATGTAGATTGATTATAAACATTTTTATCTCATCTCTTCCTATCTTACTTATGTTGGGCCTCAGCTGCCTCTAACCCTGGCATAATTAAGTCTTCCATAAATATTTCTATTTGTGCCCTTTCTTGGTTTTAATATTCTCTTTGCTTTCTAAAAGAAAATAATGAAATGCTCAAAATAGCTCTTATAGCTCTATAGAGTCTCGTGCTATTTTTCTTGTTATAGGCTATTAAAGTTTTGCCGCAAGTCATTATACTTTCTGTTGCCTAAGTTGTGTTATAAAAAAATTTTGAGGTCTGGAGTTATTGACAAAATATAGTTGTTTCACAGAAACCTTTCTAAGCAGTGAAAATGTGTCAAATCCCTTTCATTGTATGTACAGGTCAGGTATATTTTATCACCCAAAAAAGAAGTTGCGGACCATAATTAATAAAGAGCTGAAATAATTCATTTCAGAAGGGAAGAGGAAAAGAGTTAAGTGGGGTAAGTTGATTCTTCCCACAGTACAAGGAGGTTTAGGATTATTTGATTTGAGGGGATACTTTAGAGCTATGCAGTTAAGGCTTATATAAGGCATATAACACAAATAGAAGGATCATAGGAAGTTACTAGACTATCGACCCAGAGGTAATTTCAGGCCTAGCCATTTCATCCCAATGTAATACCATAGATACTCTAGTCAGTACCCAGGATTGTATTTAGTAATGACTGCCCATGTCCAGGAGGGTTGAAGGTGCTATCCCCAGTATGAATTTATGGTGCCCCATCCTCTCGTCCAGGTTCCTTTTGAGCAGTGTCATAGAGGTGCTCTGCTTCACATGAATTGTTAGCCTATTCCAAAGATGTGGCAGTCTCTGGGAAACAAATATGTCCCTCCAGCATGTCCAATTCAAGTCACAGGCCATATTTAGGTCCCTGGAATGGGTAGCTCTGGTCCTGTTTGATTTATAGATGTGCAGCAGATTCATTATGTTTGGATCAGAGATTGCGTGTAGGCCAGGCACAAGTCTCCCCTAAGAAGTCTATATGATACTGAGTATAGTGACAGGGATTTTAGTCAGTCTGTGTAAGGCACATGCTGGAGTCCCTTGATTATCTTTGTTAGAAACCTATGAGGTATCCCCAATTGCTGCAGTTGCTTTGTGCAGTACATGCTAAAAGGTGTGTTAATACTCAATTATGGGCCTGATTAGTGGCAAGTATAGAGGGGTTATAACTTCCTTTGTTCTAGAGGCAATGCCTTTGCTAATCAAGTGTGCTCTGTAGAAGGCCTTCCTTACTACAATAAACACATGGTGGTCAAAGTTAAGGTTGCAGTCTACTTGTGATCCCAGATCCCTTACTACTTTGCAGGTACATAGGGTATTGTTGTTAATTTGATAGTGTGAAGGGTATTTGTTTTTATCGAAGGTGATGACGCATTACTTTGCATTTAGTTTGAGAACATGACTAAGACACCAGTCGTTGATCTGTGTAAGACCCACCTGAAGTATACTGACATCATTTGGGGATTCGATAATTGCACCCAGTTTGCAGTCATCTGCAAACTTGGTCAGCCACAGCACTTTAGTTTTGATCTGAGCTTCTAAGAAGTATATTCCAAACAGTAGGGGGCCAGAACTGACCCTTGTGGCACCCCACTGGTGACAATTCTGATGGCTGATGTGGAGTCACCTACTTTGATAGTGTGTGACCAGTTTGTAAGCCAGTTGGCAACCCATCTTACAACAAAGGGGTTTACATTCAGTTTGCAAAGTTTACCGGTAATGGTTGAGTGTGGTATTGTGTTGAAGGTCTTGGCCAAGTCAAGGTATGCTGTGTGCACAGATTTGCCCTCGTCAATGGCCCTGGTCACATTTTTGAAGAAATCCACCAGGTTTAACAGGCAGAATCTGCCCTTGACTGAGCTGAACTGGGTTGGATCCAGGGTTGGAGGTCACCTATGTCTTTATGTATGGGATCCATGATATTTTTCATGGCCTTACAGATGTGGCCGGTCAGACTTATGGGTCTATAATTTCCAAATCTGTTGCTAAGCCACCTTTGTGGAGGGGTGTAACTGTTGCTGTTCTCCATTCCACAGGAACATAGCCTGTGATTAGGCTGTGATTGAATAGGATACTTAATGGTGATGCTAGTTCATGTTTTAGTTTGTTTAGAAGACAGCCTGGGATGCCGTCTGGTCCCATAGAGGCTGTGTTTTTTCCCTTAGGCAAGGATTTAATGAACTGATCTTTCACTATGTAGGGTGGTGGGAAGTTGGGGGCAAGGTTTGTGATAAGTTTGGAAAGGAAAAGGGAGTGAAATTTCACCAAATTGGTCCACCAGCAGGTTTGCTTTCTCTGCAGGTTCAGTGTGTGTAGTACCATTAGTCACTAGTTTGGCATATGCATGGGTCCTACCTTTTAGGCTGCATAGCTGTGAAAGGTCTTATGGTTATCCTTGACTGTGACTGCTAAGTTTTTCTCAAAGATACCCTTAGAAGATTTGACACATTGTCTTATTTGCCTGTTGAGGCTGTGGAGTGTACATTTCCATTGTTGGGGCCTTGCCTTGGTTTTCCTAGACAGCAACTATTTGTGTTTGTTGTAAAATTTATTGATGCTGGATGTCCAGCAGGGTGGCTTGTTTTTACATGGGGTTTTGGCTTTGATTCTCTCTGGAGCAGCTGAGTCTCTACATGTATACAAGTGATTGTACAGGGTTTAAGTGTCAGCTTTGGTGTAGTTACCATTTCCAGCTGAGGGTGGGGCTTGGGATGAATTTATACCTTTCACTAGAAGGGTATAGTTTGCCTTAGTGAAGTTTTTAGTCTGACTTCACTCTTTGTGAGTTCTGGTGTTAGTACCAGTTCAAAGGCAACTGATTTGTGGTCCAATTTAACTAATGAGGGTAGTACATCTGTTTGTCATGTTATTGAGGACCAGATCTAGTATGTTTGTTCCTCTTCTTAGGGTTTGAACAATTTGTTCCAGGGCATTTGAGTTAACAAAATCAACGAACTTTTGTGCTAGTGAGTTAGGGCTAGAGTAAGTTTCCCAGGTGATGGTGGGATAATTGAAATACCTCAATGACCAGAGTGTTTGCCAATATTTGGATTGACTCCAGTTTGGTCAAGTAGGCCTCATGCACATCAAGATCCATAGAGAGGGATCTATAACTAGCTATGACTTGAATGGGGGTCTTAACCACAGTAATTTAAACTTGGAGTAACTCCATGGAGTTGTCCTGTCTAACTAGTCGAGAGGTGAACTTATCTCTAATATAGATAGAAACACTGCCTCCATTAGTTCTCACACATTTGTTTTGTGGTCTAAAGGTATAGAAGGTGTGATTCCCCCACTCTGGGCCAGAAATCAAGGAGCCTGAATCCTCACCACTGACATTGGAGAGACTTGTAACAAAAATGGATGCATCCAGTATGAAAAGATGCAGGTCTCTGCATCAAGCATAATTTCCATTAAGAGTCCACAGGGAACACAGTCAGTCTGGAGACTGGTTTTCTCTCTCTCTTTCTCTCACCAGATCCCCAAAAAGACTCCCCACTGGCACAGCTATAGAGTTGAGTCCTCAGCTGAGTGTCCTAGCCAAGTCCCCCCCCCACTGTCTCTGCAAAATCAGTGCTTCATGTCCCTGCTCCATGTAGCTGACACACACACTCGTTGAGATGTGGTTTTCACACAAACATACACAAACACATACACACACACACACACACACACACACACACACACACACACACACACACCTGAGAAAGGCTGGTACAGATTTACATGCTATGCCCCCTTTCTCCCCAATTTTTTTAAAGTATTTACTGCCAACAGACATTCCAAAGCTAGCTACTCTAAGGCACTTACAAGGGAGCCCAATTATGCTGAGTGAAATTAATATTAATACAAATGGTAATGTTGACCAAACAGCCAGCTTTTAGCAGTGGACACAGTGTGTCACCAAACAGATATAGTACTCTCAATGGTTAAAATATTCTCTAAAAGACCAGGCACAATGAAAAGTTTAAATATATTTAATAAAAAATAATAAAAGAACATGAAAGTACTTAATATCTATTTACAATAAATACCAGAGTTTCAACACAGGAAATATTAAAATAACACTGATGAATAGATTTACACAAATGCAGGAAAACAGTACTTCATTAATCCCACTATAAATGTCCTGACTGATCTAAAAAATACTATTCCCTGGTTCATTTACTACAGCAAGGAAAGATGAAGTAGATGAGGGGTCCTTGTTTGTCAGGTTCCAAAAACAGAATCCAATGAGACTTCAGTCTCATCTAGTATTAAACATAATTTTTGTCTGAGATTGCAGAATGACATCACACACATCTGGCCATCTGATTTCTGGATCCCATGCTACCCGCATTGCTAGAAATTGCCAGGATTTATAATATAGATATATAATACACACACACACATAGAATTTTACTCAGATCTCTTGCAGCTTCTGGAAGTCATAAAAATTTCAAACATCCACCCTTTCAGTGTAGCAATTAGTTCTACCCAAAGACAATGCAGAAAGCTTCCCAGTACAGATTTTGTCTCTGGCTGCATTGAGAACTATATGATACAATCTTTATGACCTAAGCTATGTAATTTAATTAAAAAATATTTTTGAAGTTAGTTGGATTGAGATTAATCTCTTCTCTTCCAGTATCCTCTGTTAAAACTTACATTTAAACAGTTACAATAATGCATGTATATTTCTTTTTCTGTCCAGCAGGGCACACTTTTAGTAAATTTTTAATACAAGCAGCTTTACAAATATATTTTTCAACACAAACATCTGCAGAACTCAGTTTGATATACAAATAACATGCAAATATATAAGTCTTTACAAAATTCCAGCTAAATGTGCTGGCATATGTTACACATCCACTGCCCTACTTCTCCTGGCATAGCTGGCAATACTTCACATCATCACAGAAGGCATTGTAGCCATGCAATGCCAGGATACTCTCTGAGGCCTTGAACCAGGTTTCTGTGACTGCACAGATGTCTACATCCTCCAGTGATAGCAGTGCTTTTGGGGTGTGCAATTTTTGGTTTAAGCTCCTAGCATTTAGCAGCATAACCCTTATTTTGTCATGAATGGCAATTTTCACATTGGCAATTTTGTTTTTGAGACCTTGCCTAAAAAGGCACTATGGGGGATGGAAGAACCTTTGCCAGCAGCTGAAAGCCTAGTGGTGTCAGTTGCAAATTCCCTCTGGCAAAGCTGTGAGGTTTGTCAACCATGTCATCCCAGGCTGACAGAAACTGGATTCCCTTTGAATGACACCAAAATCCAATTATTGAAATCGATAATGTTTTACTCATACTGTGGCATCATTTTAGGTGAGGGTAATATGCTCCTCAAGGCTAAGGACATATCTGTCTGGGACACATACTCAGAGAGCTCAATATGTCTCTCCTCATGTAGTCCGGTGAGGTACATCTCAGCTTGTTCACTCCAACATGAGCTATGTCAAACCATCAACAGGTTTCAAAATGGAAGAACAACTTCTCCCCACTACTACTTTGTCATATTTACCAATAACTTAAATTCAGCAGCCCAGCTTGTGGCAATCATACAATATACGGACAATTCCTCACTTATCTGCTCTACCCCTTCCCCTAAGAACTTTAAGACAAATACAAAAATCATTCCAGGAAATTGAACTTACCTATCCAACCACCAACTCATCCTAAACCCAAATAAGACTAAGTTAATGATTTTCATAAACAAAACTCCCAAGCCCAGCTCACTACCTCTCTTTATTCATTCCTCCAATGGAACCAAAATTGAGCCTAAAAATCAGACCAAACTCCTAGGGGTTACAATAGATGACAGGTTAAAATTTGATATACATATTTCTCTTAACAATCAAAAAAGTACAAGCCAAACTCGGCTCTTTCTATAGGGCCAAACCCTACCTAACACACAACCAAGCCAGACTAGCCACAGCTAGATCTCACTTACTATCTAACAACCTTTACTATTCAAACATTTTCACTAATCTACGTAAGGCTGACCTTAATAACCTAGAGTTATGCTATAACAAAATAGCTAAGTTTGTGGCCAGTCATCCCCATAAAGCTCATCATTGTTCCATTCTTCATCAACTTAACCAGCTGAAACTTCCCAACCTGTTAACATTAAACCAACATACCTTTGCCCAGAAAATCATTCACAACCCCCGTAAATGTCCTGCACCTTCATGCCTGGTCCAACCACACATCAACAGCAGGTCTCTTAGGTCTTCTGACAGGTTATTGCTTAAAGTTACCCAATCTCGCAACTATCATGGTGACTTCTATTCCAATAAAATAGCTAATACTTGGAATGCTGTTCCTCAGCACATCCAAAACAGTCCCAACTATTCTTCTTTAAAAAAAAAAATTAAAAGAATATCTCAACAACAACTGACTCTGCCCCTGTAATTCTCCTAGATAATTCCTCTCTCCTAGTACTTCACAAGTCTCTTCAACACCTTTAAACAGCTTATGCTTATCCGCCATGTTTTGAACTGATTAGTTTGCTCTCTGACAGATTTTTGATTACTCAGTTATCAATATCTCTGTATTATGATATGCTCCATGTTTTCTATTTAAATAATTTTATTAGTTGCTTTTTGTTAACGTATGTTTTTCATGTCTACTTTATATCTTTGCTGTTGCTAATTGTTTTCTGTAACTGGAGCTTTGCTCTCCGGGTCACTACTGAAAACGGGCTACTGGCCCAGTCAGACACTACCTGGTTAACAAATGTAAATAAATAAATAATGGTAGTTGTTTCTGAGAGACCAGAGTGCATGCATGATCTGACAAATCCTGGCACTGGACAAGCAGCTAACTGTGACTTTCTCCTTATCTAACCTGGTGAGTCGGACATCTGTGCATATCACCATGGAGTCTCCAATGACAAGAAAATTTGGCTTATGAGTGTTATACCTTAAGGGCTTGGTAGGTGAGACAATGGTGTTACTATGTGTCTTGGGTGCTGTGGGAACTGTGTTAGTTGTAGCAGTCTTAGGTTCATAGGTAGGTACTGGGCTATTGGCCCAAGGGCCTACGTAAGCCTAGCCAACAAGGTTCCCTGGCTTACGCCACCCAAGAAAGTTATTTTCCTGTACCACTGTCGAGCAAAGACATTGAAGTGATCCCCGGGGTGTATTTCCTATTTCCCATCCACTCATCAAGATTTTTCTTGAAGAGTGTTAATGAAGAACTTTGTTTGACATAGATGGGTAGCCTGTTCCAGAGTATGGGAAGTCTCTGGGACAGGAATCTATCCCTCCAGCATGTCCTGTTTATTGTGATGACAATGTTTAGGTCCCTAGAGTGTGTAGCTCGGAAGGATTGGGATTTCTTTAGGTGTAGCATGTCCAACAGCTCTGGGTTTGACATAGCTTTATATGTTAGGCAGAGATTATGTCGGAGTAGACAATATGCTACAGAGTAAAGCTGGAGTTTTTTGAGGCGGTCAGTGTAGGGCATTTGTTTGAGGCCATTAATCCTGTTTGTGAAGTATTTTTGTGGCCTTTACAGCTGCTGCAGATGTCTTGTGAGGTACATTCCAAAAGGGGCATTGAACTCTATAATGGGTCTAATGAGTGTCGAGTAGAGGGGAACAATGACCTCTTTTTTCCTGGATGAGATCCCTTTTATGATGATGTGTGCCATGTAGAAGGACTTCCTGACTACTGTAGCAATGTGATTATCAAAGGAGAGACTACTGTCCACCTGGGTCTCAAGGTCTCTTATCACACAGATAGGCTGTGTGAACCACCTTACCCTCATCTACGGCTTTGTTGACATCCTCAAAGAAGTTGATCAGTTTTAAGAGGCATGATCTGCCTTTCACACACCTGAACTGGGTGGGATCCAGAGTTTGGAGGTTACCAATGTCTTTGTTTATGAGTTCCATGATGATACGTTCCATGGCCTTGCAGACCAGGCTAGTCAGGCTAATAGGTCGATAGTTCCCGGGATCAGTGGTGGCTCCCCCTTTGTGGAGTGGGATAACTGTTGCTGTGTGCCATTCAGTGGGCACAAAGCCTGATGTGAGGCTATTATTGAACATGGTGCTTAAGTGGGGAGCCAGTTCGTTCAGACGTTCATGTAAAATGCAGCCTGGGATGTTCTCCGGTCCCATGGATGCTGTGTTTTCGGCTTTAGAGAGTGCAGCTTTTACCTGTGTAGTTGTGATTACAGGGACTCTGCATTCTTCCTGTATAAATATGGGCCCTAGCTACTCTAAGGCACTTACAAGTGTGCCCAATTATGCTGAGTGAAATTAATATTAATACAAATGGTAATATTGACCAAACAGCCAGCATTTAGCAGTGGACACAGTGTGTCACCAAACAGATATAGTACTCTCAATGTTTAAAATATTCTCTAGAAGACCAGGCACAATGAAAAGTTTAAATATATTTAATAAAAATAATAAAAGAACGTGAAAATACTAAATATCTATTTACAATAAATACCAGAGTTTCAACACAGGAAATATTAAAATAACACTGATGAATAGATTTACACAAATGCAGGAAAACAGTACTTCATTAATCCCACTATAAATGTCCTGACTGATCTAAAAAATACTATTCCCTGGTTTATTTACTACAGCAAAGAAAGATGAAGTAGATGAGGGGTCCTTGTTTGTCAGGTTCCAAAAACAGACTCCAATGAGACTTCAGTCCCATCTAGTATTAAATATAATTTTTGTCCTAGATTGCAGAATGACATCACATACATCTGGTCATCTGATTTCTGGATCCCATGCTACCCGCATTGCTAGAAATTGCCAGGATTTATAATATAGATATATAATACACACACACACACATAGAATTTTACTCAGATCTCTTGCAGCTTCTGGAAGTCATAAAAATTTCAAACATCCACCCTTTCAGTGTAGCAATTAGTTCTACCCAAAGACAATGCAGAAAGCTTCCCAGTACAGGTTTTTGTCTCTGGCTGCATTGAGAACTATATGATACAATCTTTATGGCCTAAGCCATGTAATTTAATTAAAAAATATTTTCCAAGTTAGTTGGATTGAGATTAACCTCTTCTCTTCCAGTATCCTCTGCTAAAACATACATTTAAACAGTTACAATAATGCATGTATATTTCTTTTTCTGTCCAGCAGGGTACACTTTTAGTACATTTTAATACAAGCAGCTTTACAAATACATTTTTCAAAACAAACATCTGTAGAACTCAGTTTGATATACAAATAACATACAAATATATAAGTCTTTACAAAATTCCAGCTAACTGTGCTGGCATATGTTACACATCCACTGCCCCACTTCTCCTGGCATAGCTGGCAATACTTCACTTCATCACTGAAGGCATTGTAGCCATGCAGTGCCAGGGTACTCTCTGAGGCCTTGAATCAGGTTTCTGTGACTGCACAGATGTCTACATCCTCCAGTGATAGCAGTGTTTTTGGGGTGTGCAATTTTTGGTTTAAGCTCCTAGCATTTAGCAGCATAACACTTATTTTGTCATGAATGGCAATTTTCACATTGGCAATTTTGTTTTTGAGACCTTGCCTAAAAAAGGCACTATGGGGGATGGAAGAGCCTTTGCCAGCAGCTGAAAGCCTAGTGGTGTCAGTTGCAAACTCTCTCTGGCAAAGCTGTGAGGTTTGTCAACCATGTCATCCCAGGCTGACAGAAACTGGATTCCCTTTGAATGACACCAAAAGCCAATTATTGAAATTGATAATGTTTTATTCATACTGTGGCATCATTTTAGGTGAGGGTAATATGCTCCTCAAGGCTAAGGACATATCTGTCTGGGACACATACTCAAGAGAGCTCAATATGTCTCTCCTCATGTAGTCCAGTGAGGTATATCTCAGCTTGTTCACTCCAACATGAGCTATGTCAAACCATCAACAGGCTTCAAAACGGAAGAACAACTTCACCCCACTACTACTACCAGTATTGACTGGAAAATCCCAAGGATCCATACTTGGCCCCCTTTTCTTTGTCATATTTACCAATAACTTAAATTCAGCAGCCCAGCTTGTGGCAATCATACAATATACAGACAATTCCTCACTTATCTGCTCTACCCCTTCCCCTAAGAACTTTAAGACAAAATACAAAAATCATTCCAGGAAACTGAACTTACCTATCCAACCACCAACTCATCCTAAACCCAAATAAGACTAAGTTAATGATTTTCATAAACAAAACTCCCAAGCCCAGCTCACTACCTCTCTTTATTCATTCCTCCAATGGAACCAAAACTGAGCCTAAAAATCAGACCAAACTCCTAGGGGTTACAATAGATGACAGGTTAAAATTTGATATACATATTTCTCTTAACAATCAAACAAGTACAAGCCAAACTCGGCTCTTTCTATAGGGCCAAACCCTACCTAACACACAACCAAGCCAGACTAGCCACAGCTAGATCTCACTTACTATCTAACATCCTTTACTATTCAAACATTTTCACTAATCTACGTAAGGCTGACCTTAATAACCTAGAGTTATGCTATAACAAAATAGCTAAGTTTGTGGCCAGTCATCCCCATAAAGCTCATCATTGTTCCATTCTTCATCAACTTAACCAGCTGAAACTTCCCAACCTGTTAACATTAAACCAACTTACCTTTGCCCAGAAAATCATTCACAACCCCAGTAAATGCCCTGCACCTTCATGCCTGGTCCAACCACACAACAACAGCAGGTCTCTTAGGTCTTCTGACAGGTTATTGCTTAAAGTTACCCAATCTCGCAACTATCATGGTGACTTCTATTCCAATAAAATAGCTAATACTTGGAATTCTGTTCCTCAGCACATCCAAAACAGTCCAATCTATTCTTCTTTAAAAAAAAAATTAAAAGAATATCTCAACAACAACTGACTCTGCCCCTGTAATTCTCCTAGATAATTCCTCTCTCCTAGTACTTCACAAGTCTCTTCAACACCTTTAAACAGCTTATGCTTATCCGCCATGTTTTGAACTGATTAGTTTGCTCTCTGGCAGATTTTTGATTACTCAGTTATCAATATCTCTGTATTATGATATGCTCCATGTTTTCTATTTAAATAATTTTATTAGTTGCTTTTTGTTAACGTACGTTTTTCATGTCTACTTTATATCTTTGCTGTTGCTAATTGTTTTCTGTTACTGGAGCTTTGCTCTCCGGGTCTCTACTGAAAATGGGCTACTGGCCAAGTCAGACACTACCTGGTTAACAAATGTAAATAAATAAATAATGGTAGTTGTTGCTGAGAGACCTGAGTGCATGCATGATCTGACAAATCCTGGCACTGGACAAGCAGCTAACTGTGACTTTTTCTTATCTAACCTGGTGAGTCGGACATCTGTGCATATCACCATGGAGTCTCCAATGACAAGAAAATTTGGCTTATGAGTGTTATACCTTAAGGGCTTGGTAGGTGAGACACTGATGTTACTATGTGTCTTGGGTGCTGTGGGAACTGTGTTAGTTGTAGCAGTCTTAGGTTCATAGGTAGGTACTGGGTTATCAGCCCAAGGGCCTATGTAAGCCTAGCCAACAAGGTTCCATGGCTTACGCCACCCAAGAAAGTTATTTTCCTGTACCACTGTCGAGCAAAGACATTGAAGTGATCCCCAGGGTGTATTTCCTATTTCCCATCCACTCATCAAGATTTTTCTTGAAGAGTGCTAATGAAGAACTTTGTTTAACATAGATGGGTAGCCTGTTCCAGAGTATGGGAAGTCTCTGGGACAGGAATCTATCCCTCCAGCATGTCCTGTTTATTGTGATGACAATGTTTAGGTCCCTAGAGTGTGTAGCTCAGAAGGATTGGGATTTCTTTAGGTGTAGCATGTCCAACAGCTCTGGGTTTGACATAGCTTTATATGTTAGGCAGAGATTACCTCGGAGTAAACAATATGCTACAGAGTAAAGCTGGAGTTTTTTGAGGCGGTCAGTGTAGGGCATTTGTTTGAGGCCATTAATCCTCTTTGTGAAGTACTTCTGTGGCCTTTACAGCTGCTGCAGATGTCTTGTGAGGTACATTCCGAAAGGGGCATTGAACTCTATAATGGGTCTAATGAGTGTCGAGTAGAGGGGAACAATGACCTCTTTTTTCCTGGATGAGAACCCTTTTATGATGATGTGTGCCATGTAGAAGGACTTCCTGACTACTGTAGCAATGTGATTATCAAAGGAGAGACTACTGTCCACCTTGGTCTCAAGGTCTCTTATCACACAGATAGGCTGTGTGAACCACCTTACCCTCATCTACGGCTTTGGTGACCTCCTCAAAGAAGTCGATCAAGTTCAGGAGGCATGATCTGCCTTTCACACACCTGAACTGGGTGGGATCCAGAGTTTGGAGGTTACCAATGTCTTTGTTTATGAGTTCCATGATGATACGTTCCATGGCCTTGCAGACCAGGCTCGTCAGGCTAATAGGTCGATAGTTCCTGGGATCAGTGGTGGCTCCCCCTTTGTGGAGTGGGATAACTGTTGCTGTGCACCATTCAGTGGGCACAAAGCCTGATGTGAGGCTATTATTGAACATGGTGCTTAAGTGGGGAGCCAGTTCATTCTAAAGTTCATATAAAATGCAGCCTGGGATGTTGTCTGGTCCCATGGATGCTGTGTTTTTGGCTTTAGAGAGTGCAGCTTTTACCTGTGTAGTTGTGATTACAGGGACTCTGCATTCTTCCTGTATAGATATGGGCCCTAGCTACTCTAAGGCACTTACAAGGGTGCCCAATTATGCTGAGTGAAATTAATATTAATACAAATGGTAATGTTGACCAAACAGCCAGCTTTTAGCAGTGGACACAGTGTGTCACCAAACAGATATAGTACTCTCAATGGTTAAAATATTCTCTAAAAGACCAGGCACAATGAAAAGTTTAAATATATTTAATAAAAATAATAAAAGAATGTGAAAATACTAAATATCTTTTTACAATAAATACCAGACTTTCAACACAGGAAATATTAAAATAACACTGATGAATAGATTTACACAAATGCAGGAAAACAGTACTTCATTAATCCCACTATAAATGTCCTGACTGATCTAAAAAATACTATTCCCTGGTTCATTTACTACAGCAAGGAAAGATGAAGTAGATGAGGGGTCCTTGTTTGTCAGGTTCCAAAAACAGACTCCAATGAGACTTCAGTCTCATCTAGTATTAAACATATTTTTTGTCCTAGATTGCAGAATGACATCACATACATCTGGTCATCTGATTTCTGGATCCCATGCTAACCGCATTGCTAGAAATTGCCAGGATTTATAATATAGATATATAATACACACACACACATAGAATTTTACCCAGATCTCTTGCAGCTTCTGGAAGTCATAAAAATTTCAAACATCCACCCTTTCAGTGCAGCAATTAGTTCTACCCAAAGACAATGCAGAAAGCTTCCCAGTACAGATTTTTGTCTCTGGCTGCATTGAGAACTATATGATACAATCTTTATGTCCTAAGCCATGTAATTTAATTAAAATATATTTTCGAAGTTAGTTGGATTAAGATTAACCTCTTCTCTTCCAGTATCCTCTGTTAAAACATACATTTAAACAGTTACAATAATGCATGTATATTTCTTTTTCTGTCCAGCAGGGCACACTTTTAGTACATGTTTAATACAAGCAGCTTTACAAATACATTTTTCAACACAAACATCTGTAGAACTTAGTTTGATATACAAATAACATACAAATATATAAGTCTTTACAAAATTCCAGCTAACTGTGCTGGCATATGTTACACATCCACTGCCCTACTTCTCCTGGCATAGCTGGCAATACTTCAGATCATCACAGAAGGCATTGTAGCCACGCAATGCCAGGGTACTCTCTGAGGCCTTGAACCAGATTTCTGTGACTGCACAGATGTCTACATCCTCCAGTGATAGCAGTGCTTTTGGGGTGTGCAAGTTTGGTTTAAGCTCCTAGCATTTAGCAGCATAACTCTTATTTTGTCATGAATGGCAACTTTCACATTGGCAATTTTGTTTTTGAGACCTTGCCTAAAAAAGGCACTATGGGGGATGCAAGAGCCTTTGCCAGCAGCTGAAAGACTAGTGGTGTCAGTTGCAAACTTTCTCTGGCAAAATTGTGAGGTTTGTCAACCATGTCATCCCAGGCTGACAGAAACTGGATTCCCTTTGAATGACACCAAAAGCCAATTATTGAAATTGATAATGTTTTATTCATACTGTGGCATCATTTTAGGTGAGGGTAATATGCTCCTCAAGGCTAAGGACATATCTGTCTGGGACACATACTCAGAGAGCTCAATATGTCTCTCCTCATGTAGTCCGGTGAGGTACATCTCAGCTTGTTCACTCCAACATGAGCTATGTCAAACCATCAACAGGTTTCAAAATGGAAGAACAACTTCTCCCCACTACTACTTTGTCATATTTACCAATAACTTAAATTCAGCAGCCCAGCTTGTGGCAATCATACAATATACGGACAATTCCTCACTTATCTGCTCTACCCCTTCCCCTAAGAACTTTAAGACAAATACAAAAATCATTCCAGGAAATTGAACTTACCTATCCAACCACCAACTCATCCTAAACCCAAATAAGACTAAGTTAATGATTTTCATAAACAAAACTCCCAAGCCCAGCTCACTACCTCTCTTAAATTCATTCCTCCAATGGAACCAAAATTGAGCCTAAAAATCAGACCAAACTCCTAGGGGTTACAATAGATGACAGGTTAAAATTTGATATACATATTTCTCTTAACAATCAAAAAAGTACAAGCCAAACTCGGCTCTTTCTATAGGGCCAAACCCTACCTAACACACAACCAAGCCAGACTAGCCACAGCTAGATCTCACTTACTATCTAACAACCTTTACTATTCAAACATTTTCACTAATCTACGTAAGGCTGACCTTAATAACCTAGAGTTATGCTATAACAAAATAGCTAAGTTTGTGGCCAGTCATCCCCATAAAGCTCATCATTGTTCCATTCTTCATCAACTTAACCAGCTGAAACTTCCCAACCTGTTAACATTAAACCAACATACCTTTGCCCAGAAAATCATTCACAACCCCCGTAAATGTCCTGCACCTTCATGCCTGGTCCAACCACACATCAACAGCAGGTCTCTTAGGTCTTCTGACAGGTTATTGCTTAAAGTTACCCAATCTCGCAACTATCATGGTGACTTCTATTCCAATAAAATAGCTAATACTTGGAATGCTGTTCCTCAGCACATCCAAAACAGTCCCAACTATTCTTCTTTAAAAAAAAAATTAAAAGAATATCTCAACAACAACTGACTCTGCCCCTGTAATTCTCCTAGATAATTCCTCTCTCCTAGTACTTCACAAGTCTCTTCAACACCTTTAAACAGCTTATGCTTATCCGCCATGTTTTGAACTGATTAGTTTGCTCTCTGACAGATTTTTGATTACTCAGTTATCAATATCTCTGTATTATGATATGCTCCATGTTTTCTATTTAAATAATTTTATTAGTTGCTTTTTGTTAACGTATGTTTTTCATGTCTACTTTATATCTTTGCTGTTGCTAATTGTTTTCTGTAACTGGAGCTTTGCTCTCCGGGTCACTACTGAAAACGGGCTACTGGCCCAGTCAGACACTACCTGGTTAACAAATGTAAATAAATAAATAATGGTAGTTGTTTCTGAGAGACCAGAGTGCATGCATGATCTGACAAATCCTGGCACTGGACAAGCAGCTAACTGTGACTTTCTCCTTATCTAACCTGGTGAGTCGGACATCTGTGCATATCACCATGGAGTCTCCAATGACAAGAAAATTTGGCTTATGAGTGTTATACCTTAAGGGCTTGGTAGGTGAGACAATGGTGTTACTATGTGTCTTGGGTGCTGTGGGAACTGTGTTAGTTGTAGCAGTCTTAGGTTCATAGGTAGGTACTGGGCTATTGGCCCAAGGGCCTACGTAAGCCTAGCCAACAAGGTTCCTGGCTTACGCCACCCAAGAAAGTTATTTTCCTGTACCACTGTCGCGCAAAGACATTGTAGTGATCCCCGAGGTGTATTTCCTATTTCCCATCCACTCATCAAGATTTTTCTTGAAGAGTGTTAATGAAGAACTTTGTTTGACATAGATGGGTAGCCTGTTCCAAAGTATGGGAAGTCTCTGGGACAGGAATCTATCCCTCCAGCATGTCCTGTTTATTGTGATGACAATGTTTAGGTCCCTAGAGTGTGTAGCTCGGAAGGATTGGGATTTCTTTAGGTGTAGCATGTCCAACAGCTCTGGGTTTGACATAGCTTTATATGTTAGGCAGAGATTATGTCGGAGTAGACAATATGCTACAGAGTAAAGCTGGAGTTTTTTGAGGCGGTCAGTGTAGGGCATTTGTTTGAGGCCATTAATCCTGTTTGTGAAGTATTTTTGTGGCCTTTACAGCTGCTGCAGATGTCTTGTGAGGTACATTCCAAAAGGGGCATTGAACTCTATAATGGGTCTAATGAGTGTCGAGTAGAGGGGAACAATGACCTCTTTTTCCTGGATGAGATCCCTTTTATGATGATGTGTGCCATGTAGAAGGACTTCCTGACTACTGTAGCAATGTGATTATCAAAGGAGAGACTACTGTCCACCTGGGTCTCAAGGTCTCTTATCACACAGATAGGCTGTGTGAACCACCTTACCCTCATCTACGGCTTTGTTGACATCCTCAAAGAAGTTGATCAGTTTTAAGAGGCATGATCTGCCTTTCACACACCTGAACTGGGTGGGATCCAGAGTTTGGAGGTTACCAATGTCTTTGTTTATGAGTTCCATGAGTTCCATGATGATACGTTCCATGGCCTTGCAGACCAGGCTCGTCAGGCTAATAGGTCGATAGTTCCCGGGATCAGTGGTGGCTCCCCCTTTGTGGAGTGGGATAACTGTTGCTGTGTGCCATTCAGTGGGCACAAAGCCTGATGTGAGGCTATTATTGAACATGGTGCTTAAGTGGGGAGCCAGTTCGTTCAGACGTTCATGTAAAATGCAGCCTGGGATGTTCTCCGGTCCCATGGATGCTGTGTTTTCGGCTTTAGAGAGTGCAGCTTTTACCTGTGTAGTTGTGATTACAGGGACTCTGCATTCTTCCTGTATAAATATGGGCCCTAGCTACTCTAAGGCACTTACAAGTGTGCCCAATTATGCTGAGTGAAATTAATATTAATACAAATGGTAATATTGACCAAACAGCCAGCATTTAGCAGTGGACACAGTGTGTCACCAAACAGATATAGTACTCTCAATGTTTAAAATATTCTCTAGAAGACCAGGCACAATGAAAAGTTTAAATATATTTAATAAAAATAATAAAAGAACGTGAAAATACTAAATATCTATTTACAATAAATACCAGAGTTTCAACACAGGAAATATTAAAATAACACTGATGAATAGATTTACACAAATGCAGGAAAACAGTACTTCATTAATCCCACTATAAATGTCCTGACTGATCTAAAAAATACTATTCCCTGGTTTATTTACTACAGCAAAGAAAGATGAAGTAGATGAGGGGTCCTTGTTTGTCAGGTTCCAAAAACAGACTCCAATGAGACTTCAGTCCCATCTAGTATTAAATATAATTTTTGTCCTAGATTGCAGAATGACATCACATACATCTGGTCATCTGATTTCTGGATCCCATGCTACCCGCATTGCTAGAAATTGCCAGGATTTATAATATAGATATATAATACACACACACACATAGAATTTTACTCAGATCTCTTGCAGCTTCTGGAAGTCATAAAAATTTCAAACATCCACCCTTTCAGTGTAGCAATTAGTTCTACCCAAAGACAATGCAGAAAGCTTCCCAGTACAGGTTTTTGTCTCTGGCTGCATTGAGAACTATATGATACAATCTTTATGGCCTAAGCCATGTAATTTAATTAAAAAATATTTTCCAAGTTAGTTGGATTGAGATTAACCTCTTCTCTTCCAGTATCCTCTGCTAAAACATACATTTAAACAGTTACAATAATGCATGTATATTTCTTTTTCTGTCCAGCAGGGTACACTTTTAGTACATTTTTAATACAAGCAGCTTTACAAATACATTTTTCAAAACAAACATCTGTAGAACTCAGTTTGATATACAAATAACATACAAATATATAAGTCTTTACAAAATTCCAGCTAACTGTGCTGGCATATGTTACACATCCACTGCCCCACTTCTCCTGGCATAGCTGGCAATACTTCACTTCATCACTGAAGGCATTGTAGCCATGCAGTGCCAGGGTACTCTCTGAGGCCTTGAATCAGGTTTCTGTGACTGCACAGATGTCTACATCCTCCAGTGATAGCAGTGTTTTTGGGGTGTGCAATTTTTGGTTTAAGCTCCTAGCATTTAGCAGCATAACACTTATTTTGTCATGAATGGCAATTTTCACATTGGCAATTTTGTTTTGAGACCTTGCCTAAAAAAGGCACTATGGGGGATGGAAGAGCCTTTGCCAGCAGCTGAAAGCCTAGTGGTGTCAGTTGCAAACTCTCTCTGGCAAAGCTGTGAGGTTTGTCAACCATGTCATCCCAGGCTGACAGAAACTGGATTCCCTTTGAATGACACCAAAAGCCAATTATTGAAATTGATAATGTTTTATTCATACTGTGGCATCATTTTAGGTGAGGGTAATATGCTCCTCAAGGCTAAGGACATATCTGTCTGGGACACATACTCAAGAGAGCTCAATATGTCTCTCCTCATGTAGTCCAGTGAGGTATATCTCAGCTTGTTCACTCCAACATGAGCTATGTCAAACCATCAACAGGCTTCAAAACGGAAGAACAACTTCACCCCACTACTACTACCAGTATTGACTGGAAAATCCCAAGGATCCATACTTGGCCCCCTTTTCTTTGTCATATTTACCAATAACTTAAATTCAGCAGCCCAGCTTGTGGCAATCATACAATATACAGACAATTCCTCACTTATCTGCTCTACCCCTTCCCCTAAGAACTTTAAGACAAAATACAAAAATCATTCCAGGAAACTGAACTTACCTATCCAACCACCAACTCATCCTAAACCCAAATAAGACTAAGTTAATGATTTTCATAAACAAAACTCCCAAGCCCAGCTCACTACCTCTCTTTATTCATTCCTCCAATGGAACCAAAACTGAGCCTAAAAATCAGACCAAACTCCTAGGGGTTACAATAGATGACAGGTTAAAATTTGATATACATATTTCTCTTAACAATCAAACAAGTACAAGCCAAACTCGGCTCTTTCTATAGGGCCAAACCCTACCTAACACACAACCAAGCCAGACTAGCCACAGCTAGATCTCACTTACTATCTAACATCCTTTACTATTCAAACATTTTCACTAATCTACGTAAGGCTGACCTTAATAACCTAGAGTTATGCTATAACAAAATAGCTAAGTTTGTGGCCAGTCATCCCCATAAAGCTCATCATTGTTCCATTCTTCATCAACTTAACCAGCTGAAACTTCCCAACCTGTTAACATTAAACCAACTTACCTTTGCCCAGAAAATCATTCACAACCCCAGTAAATGCCCTGCACCTTCATGCCTGGTCCAACCACACAACAACAGCAGGTCTCTTAGGTCTTCTGACAGGTTATTGCTTAAAGTTACCCAATCTCGCAACTATCATGGTGACTTCTATTCCAATAAAATAGCTAATACTTGGAATTCTGTTCCTCAGCACATCCAAAACAGTCCAATCTATTCTTCTTTAAAAAAAATTAAAAGAATATCTCAACAACAACTGACTCTGCCCCTGTAATTCTCCTAGATAATTCCTCTCTCCTAGTACTTCACAAGTCTCTTCAACACCTTTAAACAGCTTATGCTTATCCGCCATGTTTTGAACTGATTAGTTTGCTCTCTGGCAGATTTTGATTACTCAGTTATCAATATCTCTGTATTATGATATGCTCCATGTTTTCTATTTAAATAATTTTATTAGTTGCTTTTTGTTAACGTACGTTTTTCATGTCTACTTTATATCTTTGCTGTTGCTAATTGTTTTCTGTTACTGGAGCTTTGCTCTCCGGGTCTCTACTGAAAATGGGCTACTGGCCAAGTCAGACACTACCTGGTTAACAAATGTAAATAAATAAATAATGGTAGTTGTTGCTGAGAGACCTGAGTGCATGCATGATCTGACAAATCCTGGCACTGGACAAGCAGCTAACTGTGACTTTTTTCTTATCTAACCTGGTGAGTCGGACATCTGTGCATATCACCATGGAGTCTCCAATGACAAGAAAATTTGGCTTATGAGTGTTATACCTTAAGGGCTTGGTAGGTGAGACACTGATGTTACTATGTGTCTTGGGTGCTGTGGGAACTGTGTTAGTTGTAGCAGTCTTAGGTTCATAGGTAGGTACTGGGTTATCAGCCCAAGGGCCTATGTAAGCCTAGCCAACAAGGTTCCATGGCTTACGCCACCCAAGAAAGTTATTTTCCTGTACCACTGTCGAGCAAAGACATTGAAGTGATCCCCAGGGTGTATTTCCTATTTCCCATCCACTCATCAAGATTTTTCTTGAAGAGTGCTAATGAAGAACTTTGTTTAACATAGATGGGTAGCCTGTTCCAGAGTATGGGAAGTCTCTGGGACAGGAATCTATCCCTCCAGCATGTCCTGTTTATTGTGATGACAATGTTTAGGTCCCTAGAGTGTGTATCTCAGAAGGATTGGGATTTCTTTAGGTGTAGCATGTCCAACAGCTCTGGGTTTGACATAGCTTTATATGTTAGGCAGAGATTACCTCGGAGTAAACAATATGCTACAGAGTAAAGCTGGAGTTTTTTGAGGCGGTCAGTGTAGGGCATTTGTTTGAGGCCATTAATCCTCTTTGTGAAGTACTTCTGTGGCCTTTACAGCTGCTGCAGATGTCTTGTGAGGTACATTCCGAAAGGGGCATTGAACTCTATAATGGGTCTAATGAGTGTCGAATAGAGGGGAACAATGACCTCTTTTTTCCTGGATGAGAACCCTTTTATGATGATGTGTGCCATGTAGAAGGACTTCCTGACTACTGTAGCAATGTGATTATCAAAGGAGAGACTACTGTCCACCTTGGTCTCAAGGTCTCTTATCACACAGATAGGCTGTGTGAACCACCTTACCCTCATCTACGGCTTTGGTGACCTCCTCAAAGAAGTCGATCAAGTTCAGGAGGCATGATCTGCCTTTCACACACCTGAACTGGGTGGGATCCAGAGTTTGGAGGTTACCAATGTCTTTGTTTATGAGTTCCATGATGATACGTTCCATGGCCTTGCAGACCAGGCTCGTCAGGCTAATAGGTCGATAGTTCCTGGGATCAGTGGTGGCTCCCTTTGTGGAGTGGGATAACTGTTGCTGTGCACCATTCAGTGGGCACAAAGCCTGATGTGAGGCTATTATTGAACATGGTGCTTAAGTGGGGAGCCAGTTCATTCTAAAGTTCATATAAAATGCAGCCTGGGATGTTGTCTGGTCCCATGGATGCTGTGTTTTTGGCTTTAGAGAGTGCAGCTTTTACCTGTGTAGTTGTGATTACAGGGACTCTGCATTCTTCCTGTATAGATATGGGCCCTAGCTACTCTAAGGCACTTACAAGGGTGCCCAATTATGCTGAGTGAAATTAATATTAATACAAATGGTAATGTTGACCAAACAGCCAGCTTTTAGCAGTGGACACAGTGTGTCACCAAACAGATATAGTACTCTCAATGGTTAAAATATTCTCTAAAAGACCAGGCACAATGAAAAGTTTAAATATATTTAATAAAAATAATAAAAGAATGTGAAAATACTAAATATCTTTTTACAATAAATACCAGACTTTCAACACAGGAAATATTAAAATAACACTGATGAATAGATTTACACAAATGCAGGAAAACAGTACTTCATTAATCCCACTATAAATGTCCTGACTGATCTAAAAAATACTATTCCCTGGTTCATTTACTACAGCAAGGAAAGATGAAGTAGATGAGGGGTCCTTGTTTGTCAGGTTCCAAAACAGACTCAATGAGACTTCAGTCTCATCTAGTATTAAACATATTTTTTGTCCTAGATTGCAGAATGACATCACATACATCTGGTCATCTGATTTCTGGATCCCATGCTAACCGCATTGCTAGAAATTGCCAGGATTTATAATATAGATATATAATACACACACACACATAGAATTTTACCCAGATCTCTTGCAGCTTCTGGAAGTCATAAAATTTCAAACATCCACCCTTTCAGTGCAGCAATTAGTTCTACCCAAAGACAATGCAGAAAGCTTCCCAGTACAGATTTTTGTCTCTGGCTGCATTGAGAACTATATGATACAATCTTTATGTCCTAAGCCATGTAATTTAATTAAAAAATATTTTCGAAGTTAGTTGGATTAAGATTAACCTCTTCTCTTCCAGTATCCTCTGTTAAAACATACATTTAAACAGTTACAATAATGCATGTATATTTCTTTTTCTGTCCAGCAGGGCACACTTTTAGTACATGTTTAATACAAGCAGCTTTACAAATACATTTTTCAACACAAACATCTGTAGAACTTAGTTTGATATACAAATAACATACAAATATATAAGTCTTTACAAAATTCCAGCTAACTGTGCTGGCATATGTTACACATCCACTGCCCTACTTCTCCTGGCATAGCTGGCAATACTTCAGATCATCACAGAAGGCATTGTAGCCACGCAATGCCAGGGTACTCTCTGAGGCCTTGAACCAGATTTCTGTGACTGCACAGATGTCTACATCCTCCAGTGATAGCAGTGCTTTTGGGGTGTGCAATTTTTGGTTTAAGCTCCTAGCATTTAGCAGCATAACTCTTATTTTGTCATGAATGGCAACTTTCACATTGGCAATTTTGTTTTTGAGACCTTGCCTAAAAAAGGCACTATGGGGGATGCAAGAGCCTTTGCCAGCAGCTGAAAGACTAGTGGTGTCAGTTGCAAACTTTCTCTGGCAAAATTGTGAGGTTTGTCAACCATGTCATCCCAGGCTGACAGAAACTGGATTCCCTTTGAATGACACCAAAAGCCAATTATTGAAATTGATAATGTTTTATTCATACTGTGGCATCATTTTAGGTGAGGGTAATATGCTCCTCAAGGCTAAGGGCATATCTGTCTGGGACACATACTCAGAGAGCTCAATATGTCTCTCCTCATGTAGTCCAGTGAGGTATATCTCAGTTTGTTCACTCCAACATGAGCTATGTCAAACCATCAACAGGCTTCAAAATGGAAGAACAACTTCTCCCCACTACTACTACCAGTATTGACTGGAAAATCCCAAGGATCCATACTTGGCCCCCTTTTCTTTGTCATATTTACCAATAACTTAAATTCAGCAGCCCAGCTTGTGGCAATCATACAATATACAGACAATTCCTCAGTTATCTGCTCTACCCCTTCCCCTAAGAACTTTAAGACAAAATACAAAAATCATTCCAGGAAATTGAACTTACCTATCCAACCACCAACTCATCCTAAACCCAAATAAGACTAAGTTAATGATTTTCATAAACAAAACTCCCAAGCCCAGCTCACTACCTCTCTTTATTCATTCATCCAATGGAACCAAAATTGAGCCTAAAAATCAGACCAAACTCCTAGGGGTTACAATAGATGACAGGTTAAAATTTGATATACATATTTCTCTTAACAATCAAAAAAGTACAAGCCAAACTCGGCTCTTTCTATAGGGCTAAACCTTACCTAACACACAACCAATCCAGACTAGCCACAGCTAGATCTCACTTACTATCTAACATCCTTTACTATTCAAACATTTTCACTAATCTACGTAAGGCTGACCATAATAACCTAGAGTTATGCTATAACAAAATAGCTAAGTTTGTCACCAGTCATCCCCATAAAGCTCATCATTGTTCCATTCTTCATCAACTTAACCAGCTGAAACTTCCCAACCTGTTAACATTAAACCAACTTACCTTTGCCCAGAAAATCATTCACAACCCCAGTAAATGCCCTGCACCTTCATGCCTGGTCCAACCACACATCAACAGCAGGTCTCTTAGGTCTTCTGACAGGTTATTGCTTAAAGTTACCCAATCTCACAACTATCGTGGTGACTTCTATTCCAATAAAATAGCTAATACTTGGAATGCTGTTCCTCAGCACATCCAAAACAGTCCCCACTATTCTTCTTTAAAAAAAAAAATAAAAGAATATCTCAACAACAACTGACTCTGCCCCTGTAATTCTCCTAGATAATTCCTCTCTCCTAGTACTTCACAAGTCTCTTCAACACCTTTAAACAGCTTATGCTTATCCGCCATGTTTTGAACTGATTAGTTTGCTCTCTGACAGATTTTTGATTACTCAGTTATCAATACCACTGTATTATGATATGCTCCATGTTTTCTATTTAAATAATTTTATTAGTTGCTTTTTGTTAACGTATGTTTTTCATGTCTACTTTATATCTTTGCTGTTGCTAATTGTTTTCTGTAACTGGAGCTTTGCTCTCCGGGTCACTACTGAAAACGGGCTACTGACCCAGTCAGACACTACCTGGTTAACAAATGTAAATAAATAAATAAATAAATAATGGTAGTTGTTGCTGAGAGACCTGAGTGCATGCATGATCTGACAAATCCTGGCACTGGACAAGCAGCTAACTGTGACTTTCTCCTTATCTAACCTGGTGAGTCGGACATCTGTGCATATCACCATGGAGTCTCCAATGACAAGAAAATTTGGCTTATGAGTGTTATACCTTAAGGGCTTGGTAGGTGAGACACTGGTGTTACTATGTGTCTTGTGTGCTGTGGGAACTGTTAGTTGTAGCAGTCTTAGGTACATAGGTAGGTACTGGGCTATCGGCCCAAGGGCCTACATAAGCCTAGCCAACAAGGTTCTCTGGCTTACGCCACCCAAGAAAGTTATTTTCCTGTACCACTGTCGAGCAAAGACATTGAAGTGATCCCCGGGGTGTATTTTCTATTTCCCATCCACTCATCAAGATTTTTCTTGAAGAGTGCTAATGAAGAACTTTGTTTGACATAGATGGGTAGCCTGTTCCAGAGTATGGGAAGTCTCTGGGAGAGGAATCTATCCCTCCAGCATGTCCTGTTTATTGTGATGACAATGTTTAGATCCCTAGAGCGTGTAGCTCGGTGGGATTGGGATTTCTTTAGGTGTAGCATGTCCAACACCTCTGGGTTTGACATAGCTTTATATGTTAGGCAGAGATTACGTCAGAGTAGACAATATGCTACAGAGTAAAGCTGGAGTTTTTTGAGGCAGTCAGTGTAGGGCATTTGTTTGAGGCCATTAATCCTCTTTGTGAAGAACTTCTGTGGCCTTTACAGCTGCTGCAGATGTCTTGTGTGTACATTCCAAAAGGGGCATTGAACTCTATAATGGGTCTAATGAGTGTCGAGTAGAGGGGAACAATGACTTCTTTTTTCCTGGATGAGAACCCTTTTATGATGATGTGTGCCATGTAGAAGGACTTCCTGACTACTGTAGTGATGTGATTATCAAAGGAGAGACAACTGTCCACCTGGGTCTCAAGGTCTCTTATCACACAGATAGGCTGTGTGAACCACCTTACCCTCATCTACGGCTTTGGTGACCTCCTCAAAGAAGTCAATCTGGTTCAGGAGGCATGATCTGCCTTTCACACACCTGAACTGGGTGGGATCCAGAGTTTGGAGGTTACCGATGTCTTTGTTTATGAGTTCCATGATGATACGCTCCATGGCCTTGCAGACCAGGCTCATCAGGCTAATAGGTCGATAGTTCCCGGGATCAGTGGTGGCTCCCCCTTTGTGGAGTGGGATAACTGTTGCTGTGAGCCATTCAGTGAGCACAAAGCCTGATGTGAGGCTATTATTGAACATGGTGCTTAAGTGGGGAGCCAGTTCATTCTGAAGTTCATGTAAAACGCAGCCTGGGATGTTGTCCGGTCCCATGGATGCTGTGTTTTTGGCTTTAGAGAGTGCAGCTTTTACCTGTGTAGTTGTGATTACAGGGACTCTGCATTCTTCCTGTATAGATATGGGCCCTTTAGGGGGTGAGAGGGGCAAAGTTAGCACTGAACCTATCTGCCAGGATGTTGGCAATATCAGTTGGTTCTGTAATTTTCATGCTGTTGTGCTATAACTCAGAGCAGATCTAGGTGTTGCCATTGGGATTCTTGACATAGCTAGAGAATGCTTTGTGGTTGTCCTTAGTACTAGTGGCGATTTTGTTTTCGTAGCTAGCTTTGGAGGATCTTATAAGGGATCTCAGCTTCTTACTGAGCCTGACCAGGGAGCACCTCCACTCTTGGGATTTTACTCTCTTTTGCAATAGTTTCTTCCTTCTGTTGTATAGTTTGTTTATGGCAGGGGACCACCAGATTGGCTTCCTTTTTTTGGAGGATAGCATCTTGGTTCTGTTTGGGATAGCACGATCCATGCACTCGTGTAAGTGCTTATAGACTGCATTTGTGTAGGATTCAGCAGTTGTAACTGTATTGCCCATCTGCATGGGTGTCATGAAGTTCACCACTTCTGTCTTAAGAAGCATAAAGTTGGCTTTGGAGAAATTTTTTACTGTGGTTTCCTTAATGGGGGTGGGGGCAGGATGTGGATATTAAGGGTGATTAGCTTATGGTCGGATCGGACCAACGAGGAGTTGACTTCAGGTGCGGAACACCGGTCACTCATGTTGGTAATGAATAGGTCTAGGATATTGTTGTCCCTGGTGGGAGTGTGGATAAGTTGATCCAGGGCATTGGAGTTTATGATTTCCAGAAAGCGTTGAGCTAAGGAGTTGGTACACGAGTAGTTTTCCCAGTTAATGGTGGGGTAGTTGAAGTCGCCCATTATTAGGGTGTTTGGTTGAACCCTAATATTTTCCATTATATCAAGAAAAGAGGAGTGGGAATCCTGGGGCATGGTGGGGGATCTGTAGCAAGCTACAATTTGGTTTGCAGTTTTACCCAGAGTTAGTTGCACTTGGATAATCTCGGATTCATTATGTTGTGCAACTAGCCTGGAGGTGTGGATATCCTTAATGAATATGGACACACCTCCGCCTTTGGTGTTTCGGTCCAGGTTATATGGCTGAAAAGTGTGGTATGGGTTATAGTCTGGTAGTGCAGGGGTGCTCTCTGGAGCCTTGAACCAGGTCTCAGTCACTGCACAGATATCGATGTTCTCCATTTTAAGGAGTACCTCAAGTGAGTGCATTTTGAGATTTAGACTTCTACCATTGAGTAGCATTACCCTCAGTTTTTGCTTACCTGTTCTTGTTATGGTGGTGAATTTGTTATTTGAACCATGCCTAAAAAAGGCACTATAGGGGCAGCAAGAGCCTTAGCTAGTATCCGGAATCCTAGGGGCGACAGTTGCAGGCCATCTGTGGCAAAGCATCATGGTCTGTCGACCATGTCATCCCAAGCAAACAGATACTGGATCCCCTTAGAATGACACCAGAAGCTTAGCCAATTGTTGAAGTCAATCATTTATTCCTTATACTGCGGTATCATTCTGGGCAATGGCAGAATGCTACTCAGGGCTAGGGTCATACCTGCCTGGGCTACAAGATCAGAGAGCTCTTCTATGTCTCTTTTCATGTAGTCCAGGGAGGTACGTCTCAGGTCATTCACACCAACATGGACAATGACAGAGTCATATTTGTACTTGTTGTGGAGTGACCTGAGTGCGTGGGTTATGTGGTGGATCCTGGCACCCGACAGGCAGCTGACAGTAACCTTCTCCTTGTTTAGCCTGGTGAGTGGGACATCAGTGTGCCTGACTATAGAGTCACCTATGACTAGTGTGTTGGGTACGTTGTTTTGCCTTATTGGCTCTGGTTGAGTGGCACACTGAGTTTGTGGGCTATGTGTCATTTGGGTTGTGTTGAGGGATGGAGGTTGCTTGCATTTCTGCTTTGGAGGTCTCTGTTGCTTAGACAGATTATTATTGAAAGCCTCTGAGAATGTTTTTGTGTTACTATGTGTGGATTCTGGTGGTGTAGATTTGGTAAGACTATGTGATGAGTGTGGTGTGGTGCAAATGTTTATCTTCTCCTCATGACTGTCAAGTTCAGTCTTGGATGGAGAAAGCTTTACCTCCAGTTTGGCTAGATAAGTGCATCTCTCACAGGTTGTAGTGTTGGGTGGTAGGAGGAGAGGGTTGTCTGTGTACATTAGGCAATTTCTACATTGCCTCAAGATGCCTAGATTCATCAGATAGACAGGAGAGAACACTGGGAGCTGACCCTTGGACATGCCTGAATAAAAAACAATTTTCCTCTAGATAAGTGAGGAAAGTGAGTACAAGAGCTGTTTTTCTCTAAGCAAGTGAGAAAAGTAAGTACAAAAACTGTTTTCCTCTAGGTAATGAGGAAGGTTGAGTGCTATAATAATTAGTAGCTTATTTAGTGCTTACAAGTTCTAAACAGGTGCTGAGCACCAATAAGCAAATTTAAGTGCTAAAACTAAGAATCTGTATCTGCACTAGATGAGTTACAGGACAGAAACAAGTGCAAGTGCAGGCTTTCAAATCAGAAAGTTGAGAGAGATGGAAGAGGTTGTCCAAATGGTCAATAACTACAATTTCTGGGCCAGAAGCACTCCTTATGTGGTAGACAGGTTACCTAGTGCTTACCACTCCCACTGATAAACTAGAAGGCTTCCCTCCAACACAGAAAGGCTTGGGGTACTCAGAAGCTTACATACAGTCCTGGATACAGCAAATCTGTATCTGGAACACTAGTTACAGGAAAGGTAAGAAACAGGCTTACAGTTTTTTTTTTTTTACAGAAAAGTAGCAAAAACAGTAGTAAAAACAATTCACATGCAGTGCAAGCTAGCACACTTGAGTATGTAGCAATATTAGACCAAACACAAATTAAAAATGCAATTAAATTAAAAAGGACTAAACGCAAGTGCAGAAAAAGTTTATTAGGTAGAATGTGGTAAAGAGATGGGACTGGGGGAGTGTCCCAGATCAAAGCTACAGTGGGGCGGGCAACTGCAAAAGCCACCAAATTTAAAGTACAAGCCAAAAATAGGGAAAAACAGTTTCAACAGAGATCTAAGCAACAACTAACAGTACAAACTCTAAAACCAAAAAAATATACTCAGCTCTGTATATTTGCAGATAGATTGGAAAGCAGTCTTTCAGAACAGGGAGGCAACAGTTTCAACAGAGATCTAAGCAAGTCTCTGGTGTTTAGGTAAGTTTTTTGAGAGAACCTCCGCATATGTTAATTTATGTGTTGGATGCATACTATGTGTATGAGTAGTGGTACTATGTGCATGAGTAGTGGTGGGTGAGTTGACAACCTCTTCAGTATTAATGTTTTGAGTGCTAGAGAGCAGGGATTCAAGATTCTTGGTGTAGATACATCTCTCGCACTCTGTACTAGAGTGAGTTATTAGTAGAAGGTTGTCAGTGTACATAAGGCAGTTGCTACACTGCCTCAGGAGACCCAAGTCAACAAGGCTGGCAGGAGAAACAAGGATAGTCCAATTGAACATAATGCTAGGTTTAAAGAACTGTTATCACAAAGTGGGTGCTTTCAGGACTGATCTAGGAGGTGCTCTGTAGATAGGTGTTTCTAACATGGTTTTTGAATAGTGGTTTAATAGGTCACAGCTCACTAGAAATACTTCTTAGACTGGAAATGTACTAAAGATGAGGACTACACTAATGTACTACAGCTGTATCTAAAGAATAAAATTGTTGTAATTATCTCTCCAATTATGGCGCACAATTGCATGACAGTGCATGGTGCTGCGTGAGGCACAAACAAGTAGAAACCCACTCAAACTTGGAGCTTAAATACCAGAAGCTAAAAACTTAAAAAAAATTAGAAAACTTTAAAAAGTTCAAAAGAACCAGTGAGTGTGCTTACTCCAAGAACTTTACCAGTCACGCTTCACCAGACATGTTCCATTCAGCACAGTTCTCTCACATCAAATATAATAATCATAATCAAAGATGGTTTGGAAAATGTGCTTAGAATACAACAGCCACTACAAAAAGACCCAGATGCAACAAACCTGTATCTGGACTATACTACGCTTTGCAAACAGTGAAAACGGTAACATAATATGATTTAACAGGCACAGTAAGCCAGACAAATGCAGTACAAACAGTGCAGTTTAGTTTACAGTATTAAAATACAGTACTAAATAAACATAACTCAAATAAAACTGCAGTAAATAGTGTTATTGTTGTCTTTCGGCTTTTCCCGGTTAGGGGTCGCGACAGTGGAACTCCGGTCCGCTAATGATTGGCAGTAGATTTTCATGAATGCCAAGGTGCCAGCTCAACGTTCAACCTTCAATGAAGGCACGCCCATTGACGCATGTCTTTCGAATGGCCACCCAACCTCGGGGAGGACATGCAGACTCCACACAGAAGGCACTCCCCACACTCCAACCGAGAATCAAACGGGAGAACCTCTTGCTGTGAGGCAACAACGCTACCGCTGCACCACCGCAACATAATAATCATACAAAAAGAAGCAACTTATGTTTTTGGGAAGCTCAGAAGCCTCTAGTCATCTGGAATCAGAGTGGAAAGGGATGATGATGATAAAGGGGGGGTGTAGAAGGATTTTGGATGAAGGTCCTTAAGGCAAATAACAGCACCCATACATGATATTATATTCATAGAGTAAAAGTACATATTCTAAGAACTAAGCCAACATGGAATGGAGAAAGGAGATTTTACCAATAGGTGTGACTGCAAGAAGGGTATTAAAAATAGGCAAGAGGGGGCAGGAATTTACTGCAGAAAATTAGCAAAAGAATAAGGTATTGGGAGCAAATAATGAAAGAAGGAAATGTTTTATAGTGGGATGAGGACAAGCAGGAGATTGGACTGCAGGTTAAAGACTGCATTCTCTTTCAGGAATTTCATAAAAAGAGAACAGGCCAAAAGGAAGGGATAGGGGAGTGCAGAATGAAAGACCAGCATTGGTAAAGTGTTTAGATGAGTCTGGAACAGAAGCTGCTGTTGAAGAGGGATAATTAGTCGCGCATATAAAATAAGATAGCCACTGCAGGTTACAGAAATATTACATTGCATAAAGCAATTTTTGTAATTCAAAAGTTCTAAAAAAAGTCAGTAGGGTAGGCAAATCTGTCCAGTCATATATGATATTCAATCAGAAGTAATATACAGAAATAGTGGTGAGTAGAGAATAGCAAAATGACAGTTATTTGCCTATGTAAAAATGAATACAGGCACTGTACAGAGCACTAAACTGACACATAACTGCCATTTGTATTATGGTGCTTGTATGCTGAGGTTGCAATGGGGTTGCCTTGCTCAATTTTATATGATACTGAAATGAGAAAAACATTTACTTTTTTCTGAAAATGTGTTTTTTTAAGTTTATATAGTTTCTACGTATGCCTTTACACACTGCAGATATCTTCCGTTTCTAGAAATATCAAAATAAAAGCTGTCAGATATCAATTCACATTTTTCATAATCATCTCCAAAGTGGAGTGGTGTATTCATGACAGGACCAGGTGCAGACAAGAACTATCAGGATGGTTGGATGGAAATGAGAACTCATTGTTTTAATTTATGTATAACCTTCTAATACCTGCTTTATCCTTTCCAGGTCTGATAGGCAGCATGGGAGCTGAAGTCTATCCTGGTGCTCAACAGGAGATAAGGCAGAACATTTATCATAGATGGGATGCCAGTCCACAACAGAAAGTGAGCACATGTATGCTTACATACAAAACCAGACCCACCCCCCCCCCCACACACACACACACCGTCAACTGCATACTGCATAGTCAGTTTGAAGGATTAAACATAATTAAAAGCAATAAAATATGGAAAAAAACAATGCTCTGAAGTAGGTTGTTTATTGATAATAAAGCTGTTTTTGCAAATAAATAAATAAATGACAGAATAACAGTTTAACTAAAATATGTTTAATATTCTGCCACCTAAGGCTTTCATCTGCTTGGGAAGACATCAATCAACTAATTAGATAATTTACACAGGCTTTATACATGACAGGAAAATTTAAATATACCCACCAAAATCCTTCAAAATATTTATTTATTTATTTCTAGTTTGTTAACCATAATTAACTAACTGGGCTTAGGGCCCTTTTCAGTGGAGTCCCAGTAAAAACCTCCGCATATACATAGCCATATGGTGTTCACACTCCCTAACACTTTGCACCTGTAGCAGCTGCCGCTTCACCCCCACCACAGCAATGTTTCTGACATCACAACTGTGCTCTGGTGTCATTCTGTTTCCAGACCAGAATGTCACAGGAAAGAGATTCAGGCACTCTTTCTAGAGATACTGAGCTGGCAGCAGTCCTGAGTTCTGCCCTTCTAATTACAGCATGAAGATAATGTGTAAGAGAGTAAAACAAGATAATGTCATCTTCCATGAACTCAAACTGTATTATGAGAAGAAAAGCCCAGTTTAAAAAAAATCAAAATTGCATTGGTATGTCCATCCCCATTGACACGTTTTGGATTCCAGCAAAATAAACTTTAGTAATGACTATTTGGAGTGCCACAGAGACATTATTATTGGACATAAGATTAAGATACGATGCAACAGTGCTCTTTTTATTTCCTGGCTGTATTAACTCCTGGGTTTGGGAGGGTGGTCTGTAGCAGGCTATAAACTGGAAGGCAGTTTTACCCACTGTTAGTTGCACATGGATAGTCTCTGATGCTTCGTGCTTTGCCACCAACCTGGAGGTGTGGGTATCTTTGATGAATATCGATACTCCCCCTCCTTTTGTGGTTCGGTCCAAGTTTTGGGGCCGAAAAGCATGGTATGAGGTATAACCTGGTAGTGCTGGGGTGCTCTCGGGAGCCCTGAACCAGGTTTCTGTTACTGCACAGATATCGATGTTCTCCATGCTAAGGAGAGTTTTGAGTGCGTGCATCTTGAGGTTTAGACTTCTGGCGTTAGTTTCTTATCCCTTGTGATACCTATGGAGGTGGGTTTGTCTTTTGAGCCTTGCCTAAAAAAGGCACTATGGGGGTAGCAAGAGCCTTTGCCAATATCCAAAAGCCCAGGGGTGACAGGTGCAAGCCGTCCCTAGCGAAGCATCGTGGCTTGTCGAGCATATCATCCCAAGCTGACAGGCATTGTCATTGACATTGTCAAAGGCAATATATATATATATATATATATATATATATATCAGTAAGCAGCCTGCTTTTGAAACTAATTTAGAGTGGTTTCCAAATTACTTTACAAGCAGTTCTTTATAACCTCATGGATACATTGACTCCTGTTGTTTTGGCACCTTTTGTCTAAAGGAGTTTATAACATGAGTTGATGAACTTTTCTGCATGCTTTCAAATGCAAGGTGCAGTGGTTTGTGGTTTTTGGTATTACATTTCCTGTTATGCCATTGCCTTCCTCTTAAATGTTTTCCAGCATGTTCTGTTAAAAGGGCGGTTAAGTTTTTTTTTCTACCGAAAGCAAAGGACCCTGAGTTGTTTTTTGGTATAGCATCTTTGTACCTTTCTTTGTTATTTTATACAGTTTCAGATGTGTTTATTTCTGTTAGTTTACCATCACGTCTGAGTCATGTAACTGCACTGTATGACTTCAGTTGTATTACCTTGCTTGGCTTCTAGTTTCTTCATATAAGAAAGCATAGTTTACACGTCATAAAGCCATATAATCATTTACTAAGCTTTAATTTAACCAAACTGTTAGCAAACACAATGTTGCAGGACATGTAATATAAGATATATTTTGTTTAAATGACAATTACTTTATTGGTGCTATTAAATAGGAATTGCCATTTCAGACTTTTGACATATAATAATTTAACAAGCTAACAGGGAACTAATCTAAGGGGGCGGCGAAAGCCAACACATTCTGGCTAGGCTTATAAATGCCTTCGGGCAGATAGCCTAGCACCAACGTATGAACCTATGAACACTATATTTGTTATATTTTACATCCAAAATCTTCAACAGTTCTTTTAAACACTTATTGAATTTTATGCTGCATATTTATGGTTTGTTGATACCTACTTCCTAGTAATTTATATATTTGAGGCTTGCCCATAGTAACAGAAGTCTCAGCACAATCTTACAGAGCCACATAGTAACGCATGCAATTGTTTGTGTTTTTAGGTGGTATTCATAGTTGTTATGCAAACATTTTAAGCACATCTGTGCTGTCAGTGAATGAGCTCTGCAAAGCTGCATTAACAAGTGATGGTTGAGAATAAGCATAAGCAAATGAAGTCATACTGAGATGCAAATTAGAAATGATGTTCGGGCATTTTCTTTGAACTCAGACTTCATCCTGCTCCAAAAGTTGCACACTTTCTCCCAACCAAGGGTAGAGTACCAGACCTGATGGAGCCAATACCTTATGTGTTTATGGCATAATTCAGTCCAGGCGTAAAACAGCTTCTTCTTCTTACGCTACTCTTCTAAATTCTTTTGTCCCTAGCTGGCGGCCAGTGGAGGTAGTCGACCTCTTAATTGGTACACTGCTGTGGGTGCCACTAGATTCCTGACTTTCTTCATGACACCTTTCCATGTTATTTGGTCCATGGCAATATTTCTGGCCTCCTATAGGTTAAGTCACCAGCTTCTCAGGTCAACCTGTTAAGCCCACTTCTTCTTTGGTGCAGATCTGTGAACTCTCCAATTTTTAGAGTTCTCTCTCAATAATCACCTGTATGGCAAGCAGCAAGTTCCATCTTGCACACATGTCCAAACCAGGACAGTCTTCTGTTTTGGATCTGTTTGCTGATCATTGGCTGCTGATCACATATGGTCCAGATGCTCTCATTTCTAATGCAATCACAAAGTGAAATTCCCAAGATATGGCACAGGCATTGCATTTGGAAAACATCAAGCTTGTTCAGGTCTGGTTTGAGGAGGATCCACATTTCTGATCCATAAAAGAGCATTGGCAAGATCAGTGCTCAGAAAAGGCAAATCTTGGTGGTGATAGAGATATTTGTCCTCTTCCACAGACACCACTTTAGAAAGGTAAATGCTGTGGTGGTTTGTCCAATCCTGCTATGAACTTCAGCTGTTGATGTCACCTTCTTCTCCTGGACCAATAAACCCAGACACTTGAATTCTTGCGTTTGTTCGATCAGAACTCCCCCAAGGTAGATGGTGGCTTGTGACCTGTCAGTTTCCATCACTTTGGTCTTGTTTGCATTTATCCATAGACCAAATGATTGGGTGATGGTGATGTCATAGAGGATATCTGTAGTCACAGCGTCACTGTATGCAAAAATAGTGCTGTCATCGGTGAACATCAGGTCAGTCACAGAATGGGCTTCATTTTACTGGACTCTGCTCCTGCCCTCAAATACTCTCATCATGATGGCATCCACCACTATGTTGAGCAGCAATGGAAAGACCACATTCCCCTGATGGACACCAGTCTGGATGGTAAGCTCTTCAGATAATTTGTTCCAAATGCACACCTGACTGGATAAACCATTGTATGATGTTTGAAGGAGTCTGATGATTTTCTTCAGTACATGCTCAGTCTCCAATGTCTTCCACATGGCAGGCCAGTGGATACAGTCAAATGCAGACTTGAAATCGATAAAGATGATAACTGTATAATGTCCACACCGGATACATTCCTCCACTAGCTGATGGATGGCAAAGATATGACATCCTCACTTTGGTCTGAATCCAGCCTGCTCTTCCCTAGTAGTTTGCCCAGGGTGTTTCTGCAGCTGGATTGTATGATCTTCATAAAAACTTTGCTGATGATGGAGAACAGGCTGATGCCATGGTAGTTCTTGCATTCCCTGTTGTCACTCTTCTTGTGGATGGGTATTATGATGGCCTTCTTTCATGTGGATAACAGCACAATCAGTCGGTGGAGTCAGTGGAGCAGAATATCGCCTCCAGCCTTGATTGGTTCTGCAATGACCTGATTTACTCCTGGTGACATGCCATGTCTTAGTTTTCTGATACTGAACTCAATTCTTTGACTGTTGGTTTTGCATCATTCACTGAGGTCTCAGGAAAATCAATGGGTGGTGGATCAGCCATTGGTCCATGAGGTGGGTCATAGTTGTAAAGCTTTTGAAAGAATTCCCTTCACTGTTTCAAGTGTTCACAAGGTGAGTGCACAAATGTCCCATCTGCATGTTTGATGTTGGCACTGGTGGGTTTGGTCTTCCCACTCAACCATGTGAGGGTGTTGTAGAGAGTGTGGTACTTATGTCTGGATGCCACCTTTTCAAGGTCAAAGATACCTGGCTCCAACAGACTTCCCTTTCTGCTTTCAGCCTCTGGAAAACTCTACTGAGCTGCCAGTATTGTTTGTAGTTGACCAGCTTCACCTACTTCCATTGGGCTATGAGATGCAGGCATTCATCAGATATCCATGGCTGTATTTGGCGGTGGATGGTTGGGCATAGTGATTTGGTACATTTCATGTTGGAGCTTGGCATCTGCTTTTTTGCCTCACCCATGTCCACCATTTGGGCCAGTGTTGCAAACCGGTTTGTCAGTGCAATCTGGAATTCCTGCTTGTGGGCAGAGTACATCAGTTGTTTCCAGTCCAGCCTAGCTGGTGGAGGTGATTTGCACTTTGCATGCTGTAAGTGAATCTGCACCACGGTATGGACAAGGTAAAGATCGGAGCCACAGTCAGGTCTTTGCATAGCACAGAAATCCTTCAGCGATGATCAGAAGTAGGAGTTGACCAGTATGTAGTCTAATATAGTCAAGTCCTCACCGGATGGATTTTTCCATGTGAGCTGGTGTTTGTGGGGATGCTGAATATGGCCATTTCCCACATGAGATTGTTTGATGCAGCAAAGGATGGAAGGCACAGGCCATTGTCATTGTTGTTGTCCTTACATTCACTGCTGCTGTATTCTTAACTATATAGGATTCCCTGTAGCTGAAGCCAGACATCTGGCCAGTCTTCCAAAGACTTCTAAATTTAAAAGGTATGCCAAATGTCACCATGTGCACCCTTCATAATATAGGGCATAAAGGTTATGTTCAGGCTTACCAAAAACATAACTTCTTTGCTGCCAGTCTGAACATATCTTTTTCACTATTGGTTTGTTTATCTGTGTCTGTTTTTTGCCAATTGAATGCATTTTCATTCTCCAGGGACTTTCTACACCTGTTTGTTGTTTTTGCAAGATAAGTACCCATTGGGGATTTAGTTTTTTCTTGTTTTTTGTGTTCATTGAGGTTAATGTCATCCAGGAAGGGTAAATGCCAGTGTGGGAGACAGATTCCCCATAGAGACCACCACAATAAGTGTCTATTTGGCTTAGGTGGTTCTCTTGACCATACATCTTGTTCTACTTGTCAGGCATTTCTTTTGAAAACTGTTCACAATAGATTTTCTTTCCTTTCCTTTCATCTTGAGAACCATTGTCTTTACTCACTAAAGATGCCATGGAAAGAATATCCCATCCAGAGGGTCAGCCATTAGGGAAGAAGGTGAAAAAGGTACAACTGGAATTTTCCACTGTCCAGCCCCTGCCAGGTTTTTCTCCTGAGATCATTATGAATGGCTGTGTTGTTGGACTTCCCTTCCATGACCTTGTTAGAGGCCAGTGAGGATCCGGCTGGCTGCACATGTAAAGTGGCTTTGCATCTCAGATTTTCAGAGAGAACCACAGTTGATTTTTTTCTGAGGGGCCTAGGGGAGTTCCTCAATTTCTAGTTGGGGAAGAAGTTCCTGCTGTGGTTCTTGACTATTGTCCTGGATCTGAGCCTTCTCAGGACATTCTCTTAAAAAATAAACAAAACATTAACATGTCTGCTTTACTGCATGCTTTTTTCATTGCGTCTCAGATGCCTGATTCTGTACCCCCTGCTCCCAAGAAGCCTGATAGGTTTTATAGGGTTCCTGAGGATTGTTCTTTTTTATATAAATGCCCTGCTGCTGACCCTTCAGTAGTCAGTGTAGCCTGTGATAAGCTGTCTCAATTGCTTCTTTCACCCAAGCTATTGCCTTCTGTCAAGGACAGCAGAACTACAGACAGGCTGGGCAAAAAGGTTTACACTTCTGCTACCATAGCTTTTAGGGCTATTAATTATCAGATCCATATGTCTAGGTATGTGTTGGCTCTTCTTTCTTAGGCCTGTCAACTTATTTCTAATTTTCCAAACTCTGAGGGTAAAACTTCTGTTCTTTCCTTGCTAGGGACTTCCTCTCAAGTCGTTCATCATTCTATTAAATGTAGCTATGATACGATGGATGCATCTTCTAGGGCTGCTGTTTTTGGTTCTGTTACGATGAGATATTCTTGACTTAGGCTTCAACCTCTACCTGACGATATTATAGTTAAGTTGATGGATGCTCCTCTGGATTCTAAACTTTTGTTTGGGGAAGCTGCTGCTGGTTTAAGTCCCTTCAGGATAAGGGTAAGGCTTTACAGGAATTTAAACGTGTTTGTTTCTCCTGTGCCTAAATTTCAGAGAAACTACCCTGCTAAGCCTGCCTTTGTTCGTTGGCAATCATGTCCTTCTACTAAAGGTAAGAAGAGTGGCAAACCAACTCCTCCTGCTAAGGCTACTCAATTTTTGGGGACTCCGAAGCCTTCCTTTCTGGACAAATCAGGCACTGTGTGACTGTCTATCCCTTCCCAGCTACATTCCTCTTTCCCTTCCCCTTTTTCTTCAGATTTGGCTTCAGATCACTCAGGATTCTTGGCTTCTATAGATCATTCATGAAGGATACTTCATGGTGCGGAAATCTCATCTTCTGTTTATAGGCATTCCTTAGCCTCTTCAGGAACATCTTCCCTTTTCACCAGAGGTTCTTCAAGAGCTCTTCTCAGAGGATACTATTCAAGAGATTCCCGTGTCACAAAGGGGGAAAGAATTCTAATCCTAACTGTTTCTAGTACTCAGAAAAGAGGTCACTTGAAGACCTATTCTAGACCTCTGTCATCTAAACACTTTTCTAAAGGTACCTTCCTTTTGTATGCTGTCCCTTCAGATTCTGTTTCCTCTCTTGCTCTCTCAGGCATATATGGTGTCTCTGGATCTCAAGGATGCTTATCTCCATATTCCAATCCATCATCTTTTCAGGAAGTTTTTTTTTCATTTCTCTGTTGCTTCCTGGCATTTTCAGTTCTCTGCTTTGACCTTTGGCCTTTCTACTGTCGCAAGGGTGTTCTCCAAATTCCTTGCTCCTGTGATTACCTTTTGCAGACTTCAAGGAATCCAAATATTTCCTTATTTGAATGACCTGTTAATTCAGGCATCCTCTCCAGAGACCCTTTTGAAAAATCTTCATTTTTCCATATCCCTTCTTCAGAGCCTGGGGTTCACTACAAATTTCAAAAATTCTTCTCTGATTCCTTAATTTTCATTTCTTTCTTTCACACTCTTCTTCCTCCATCACCGCCAGGGAGGTTCTAAAAGTTCTGGCTTTCATGGCATCCAACATTCCGATGCTCTGTCTTGCCAAACTTCATATGAGAAAGTTTCATTGTTTTTTTGAAGTCAGTGTGGCTTCAACATGCTCATCCTCTAGAATTTGTAGTTCCTCTTTTTCCTTGCCTCAGACAGGAACTTCACTGGTGGATTCAGCAGTTGTCTCTGAAACCAGAGATTCCTCTTCATCCCCCTCTTCCCTCTCAGGAATTGTTCACAGATGCCTCAGACATGGGATTGGGCAACTTTTGGCTCCTTAAAGGTACAGAGGGTGTGTTCGCCTTATCAGCATAAGGAGCACATCAATGTCAAAGAGATGAGAGCTCTTCTGCTGGCTATTCAGGCCTTTTAGTCTCTCTTTTTCTCCAGGGCCTCTCAAGGTATTCACAGACAATACCACAGTAATGTGGTATGTCAACAAACATGGAGGAACGAGATCTTATTTTTGCTGGTTGGCACTTCTGGTATTGAGATCTTACTGTCAAGTGTCAAGTGACTCTTCAGGCAGTTTATATCCCTTTGAGTCAGAACATTGTAGCAGACACTCTGAGCAGGTCCCTAACTCCCATGAATGGATGCTTCACAGTGATGTGTTTCTGGACATTATCCATCAGTAGGGTACTCCTCAACTGGATCTCCTTGCCTCCCCACTGAACAGTCAACTTCCTCTGTTTTGTGCCAGAGTCTCAGGTCCTCTGGTATGAAAGGTGAACACCCTCTCGTTCTCTTGGAAGGGGATGTTTCTTTATGCGTTCCCTCCCCTTCCTGTCATTCTGAAAGTCCTGTTTAAAATTCAACAAGATGCTCTAAAAATCCTGTTGGTGACTCCCTTTTGGCTGCGACAGCACTGGTTCCCTCTTCTTCTGTACCTAGTCATGGGTAATCATCACAAGTTACCTCACAGGGTGAATCTAATCATGCAAGGCAAGGGATCTCTTATTCATCAATACCTGGCAACACTTCAACTGACAAGTGGGTGATAAGATTTTGATTCCTCGTAGACACCTTTTTCTGAGGACATGCTGCAAGTCCTGCAGGAGGCCAGGGAACCTATGACTAGGAAACCCTACTTATCCAAATGGAAGGGGTTTTCCTTTTGGTGTCTCTCTCATAACCTGGACCAACTTACTGTGGATGCTGCTTTGGTTCTCTCTTATTTGTGTATATTGCTCAATGCTGGTTTGGCCTATTCTTCTATTAAGGCCGACCTATCAGCTATCACTACTTGTCGCTATTTTCTCCTTCTTTAGCTGCTAGACTTGAAGTGAAACAATGTCTTAAAAATGTCCTTAATATGAGAAGCCTGTTCCTCCTCCCTGGGATGTTAATTTTGTTTGGAGATTTTGACTCGGGCTTCCTTTGAGCCTGCTGCTTCAACTTCCTTGCAACATTGTTCCTGGAAAACTGTTCTTTGTTAGTGCTTACTTCTGCCAGATGGGTGTCTGACTTGAAGGCCCTTATTGGTTTGTCCTACTTTTTTGATTTTTCATGAGGACAGAGTGTCCTTGCACACTAACCTTTCTTTTATGCTGAAGGTGGTTAATGAACTATCTCTTAATCACGCTGGTAATCTGCCTACTTTTTTACCCCTCCGCAAACTGACAGTGAGAGGGTGCTGCATACTTTGGACATGCATAGGCAAATTAAAGTTTATTTAGATATGACCAAGGCTATCAGAAAATCTGATCAGTTATATGTTTCTTTTCATTATACATATTTTGGGCTTGCTATATCCAAGCAGACTATTTCTTCTTGGATTTCTAAGGCTATTTACTTTTGTTACACTTTTCATGGCAAGAGGCTTCTCTTTTTCAACTAAGGCTCATTCTACTAGAGTCGTGGTTTCTTCTGGTGCTTTTTTCAAAGGATTTGATACTAATTCTAAGCTTGCAGCAGCTACCTGGACTTCTGTGCATACCTTTACCAACCACTACAAGTTGGATGAGCTAGGGATGGTTTTGTTAGTTTAGTTCTTTATGGTTCTTTAGGAGATTCTTCTGCTCCTTCCTCCTCACTAGTTTCCTCTTGAGCTTTAGCACTCTCCCTTATAGTTAAGAATACTGCAGCAGTGAATTTAAGGACATAGTACAGTTGTGTAAAATCTTACCATAGCAGTAGATGTCCTTGCCTTCACTGCTGCAGTATTCACTCCCTCCCTCCATCACCCTAGTTCTTTACCTTCCTGCATGTACATGTTAACTCTTGAGTTCCTTGGACAGATGCTCCTCCTGGGGCAATCAGTTCTATTTCTAGTAAGCCTGAACATCACCTTTATACTCTACATTATGCTGGGTGCATATAGTGACATTTGGAATACTTCTATTAAACAAACAAAGGAACAAAACTTAACTTTTTGTAATAAAGAGTTTGGTCTTAGTCATTGCTGGCTTACATAAGTTTATCCAGAACACCATTTGTTTGATAGACTTTTTTTAGTTTTACAAGTTTGTCTTATTATGATGTTTGCCATTCCTTTTAAATTCAGAAGTCTTTGGAAGACTGGCCAGATGTTGGGCTTCCATGGCAGGGAATCTCATATAGTTAAGAATACTGCAGAAATCAAGGCAAGGACATCTACCATTATGGTAAGATTTTATACAACTGTACTTTCCCATGGCCAAATCAGCCCATCGTTCCTTCCCAACCAGACCTGTCCTTAATGATGTGGGCATTGAAGTCCCCCACCAAGATGATCATCTCACTCCTTGGGTTGAATCCACCATGTATTTGAGCTGGTTGTAGACGATATCCTTGGCTAGGTCCAGACTCATCTTGGTTGGTGCGTAGATGGACAGAATGTGGGTCTTGATGGTAAAATTGATGGTGAGCACTGCCAGGTGGTCCAATATTGGTTGGAAAGCAATTATGCTTCTTGCAGCCTGGCTATCCACCATAAGCCCTACACCAGTGTCTTGCTTCTCACCACCATAGTAGTACAGTGTCATTGTTTCATCAGCTGTAGGTGATTGGACTGTCAATGTTTCAGATTCAGTGCCTCAAAACTCTGACACTGCAGATATTGAGATTTTGCATTTCATGAGTTCCTTGGCAATGATTTCCTTCGTTTGATGCAATGGCTTGTTCAAATGTTCCACACAGTGATACGGGTTTCCAGCTTCAGTGTAATGAACTTCCTTTGGCCAGTAGCCCACTTCTGACCAACACCCTGGGTCCCCAGTGCTGGCGTATTAGCTGCTCCAGATGCAGTAGCATGAGTGATTGAGTTTGTTCGTATTTCCATTCACTTTCTTACCTGGTTTCCCAGTTCTGGTCACCATGGCAGGGTGATCACCCTTCTCCTTTTGCAGCCTGGTTTGAGACCATCCTTGGTAGAGTTAAAACAGCATATAGTAATGAAGCCTTCTCCCTCCCACTTGCAATTCATAGTCATTTTCACACTTTTACATGCCTTCCTTTCACATGTTTATATGCCATCCACAGATTCCTTATAAAAGGCTGAGTTATGCCTTTTCTATTTACTTTACAATCTGTGATACTGATGATGTCACTTGCTCATAGCTTTGCTATTTTGCTGTTTGAGCTGCTTCTCTCATCTCAGTCAAAATCATTTGCACCCAGCGGTGCTTACCGGCCAAGATGGCAGAGACATAGATAGAGGATACCTCATTATAATTTTGACAATCAGGAAATACTTGAAAGATTCAGAGTGGACAGGGATATTTTGAGGGTCTTAGTATATGGGCACTGGGGAGAGATGGTTGTCCTTCCTATCCCTGTGGATACTAAGGTATGTGTAGCCCTCACTATACTTGCCATGTGGACCTTCCAGAGACAGACTGAGGACAACTTGGGTATCTCACAGGTTTCTGCCTTGATGATGCTCCAGCAGTTCCTGGATGCACTCTTGGCTCATGTGAATCAGTACATCTATTTCCCGGTGTCACCTCAGGACTGAGCCTAGACTGTGAGTGCTTCTTATGGAGTGACACATTTCCCTGAGGAACCTGGTGATATAGTTTGCATCCATGCTGCAATTAGGGCCCCATCTGGTCCATGGGGGAGCAGTACCTCAATAGAAAGGGCTACCATACCATCAATTTCCAGGTAGTGTGGGATGCATGGGGTCACATCACCAAGTCTCTACCTAGCATCTTGGCAGTGTACATGATTCCCATATCTGGCAAACTAACTTACTCTATCATCTCCTGCATGGTAGGATACCCAGTGGTCATTTTGTCAGTGAGCAGAAAATATGTGTCTTTTTTTAATTTTATTTAACTAATTATTCATGGTAAAACATATCGCTAAATACTCAACCACTTTTTCCCTGTTTTTGTCATCTCCATTTCTCTCTCTTTTTTTCTTTCAGTTGATATTGGAAATCCACCAGAGCCAAGGCTGATGACACCAATGATAAATCCAAGTGGAGCTGTAGAAGAGATCTACAACACATCCTTGTCCCTGACCCATATTGTCATTGAGAGTGTCTTTGGCCTCCTGAGGAACCATTTTAGGTGACTGGATATGCCTGGAGGTGCTCTTTAGTAAGACCCAGCTACCACATGCTGGATGTTTACTGCATGTTGCATTCTATATAATATGATCATGCACCAGTCTGGTAGTGAAGTGATGCCTGCAGCTTGCAGCTCCACTCCAGCTGTGATTATGGTGACCAGCTGGCAGCATTAGTAAGGAACCTCACATAGCAGGCTCATGCACAGCATACAGCTGCACAGGTAAAGACGTGGCATCTTGTCCAAAACTATGGATCATGACATTTTCCTTTCTTGTAATAAACACATATAGTATAATTGCTGCATGTTCTGATATCTGTAGGCTATGTTGTGTGGTGTATGGTCCACTGTCACTGTTATCTGACATTCCTTCTTATCTTTAAATATTTTTTTTCAGAACAGGTACTCATATTGTTATTATTTGTACAAGTCATGTCTGAGTTCTCACTCATTAATGTTCAGTGATATCTTAAGGCACTATATAATGGATAATCAAATTTTTAATTGTTTTGCGCAATAAATTCTGCTGAGGTGACGTACCTAAGTATGCATGTACTGAATGCCCTGAAGTGGTACAATAAGAAAAAAGTGTTGCTTCAGTATTTTACATGAGTTCATATCTTGAAATTGAATGAAGCATATCATAAGCCTTGGGATTCAGTAAACTCCATGTAGGCTTCGCCCAAAGCCTACACAGAGTTTACATGTGCACACTGTGATGTGTGGTGAGCAGCAGCGCTAATTACATATTCATGCTGCACACCACATTTAAATGTAAACAAACATGGTTTTGTGGCAGGGGCTAGGAAACTGGGTAAAGCAACATGGACAGCAAACCTGGTTACCTCAGAGCACAATACTTTAGTGGGATTGCATGGAATGCCACAATGATTACCAGGGCTTAACATATAGTTGTGTATATGTTCCAAACACAGTACAGGAAAGTGTATACTCTGCAGAGTATTGTGAAATCCCATTCCAGATATTATGTATAGAAGATGTGTAAATGATCTGTAAGGGTACAAGGACTGCCATGTAAAATAAACAGTCAGGGGAAGTGTGTGTATTGAATAGGAATACACAGATGAATTATAGGAATGAATACAGGGAAAGAGGACAGGTGAAGCAACCTAATGTATGGCAGATGAGGGCATATCAATGGAAGACAGATGTAGCAGGAACACCAATCACATATCAATATGGTACAGTACGGCCTGCACAGTGAAAATGCATATTATGTGACTGTCAGCAAGGTGATGTAACAATGGGGAAGATGCCTCTATAATATAAGCATCCTTATGAGAACAATGCAGAAGACATCAATCAGGGACGTTATATACAATTGGGGTAGGGTGCGCATTGTGAAGCTGTGCAAACTGAATTGCCTGAATATGAGTGTAATCTCAGCAGAGGTCTCCAACAACAGGGACACAGGTAAAGACTCATGGTTAACAGTAAAAGAAGCATGTACAATTATGCACAATATCAGAATAGTACCACCAGTAATCCCATGTTTCTGACATAACATGTGTGATTCTGAGTGATCAGAGACAGTTCTGCACAAACACACTTGTACAATATTATGACATGTCAGCAATCTATGAGGGTAATCACACACACTGTCCTGGTGACTGGTGTGCATGGCATATACATATGGCATAATCCACACTGTCATGAATGTTACCCATGCCATCAATATTATCAAATAGCTATGTATGTACTTTGTGCATCACCGGAACAAGTATCACACATGCATCTGGTATAACAACTTGATGGGTGGTCTGCATCATCAGACACTAATGTATATGCAACTAAAATAATACCTAGGTATGGCCAATAAGCTGTCTGGCAGCTCATTGTGGCAAAGGTGGTACATTTCAGTTATACATCACTGGAAGATGTGTAGAGAGGTACATGAAGAAGGGTGCATTGTACTCAGTTATTGGTATGGTGAAGGCTGTGAACTATGAAGGCATTATGGTCTTTGAGGTGTATGTCCTTCACATACTCAGCAGTTGTGCTGCATACAAGGGAGTAATCAGCACTGGGTTCACAAGCTGGTGGGTGTTCCACATACCATCTACCCCAGGACACAGGTTGCATGCTGATTAGTATGATTATAGGGTGTGATGTCTATGTTATCCTTGGGTTGTGTGTCTGTTGCCAGGATGTAACAGATCCCCCATGTTTTTGTTTCATTGCAGATGTTGTCATGGCTGTGGCAGCAATCTTTGGTATGTGTTGATACTGTCTGTATTATTCTAATATTACAGTTGGAGGCAATGATTGCCCACAATCTGTGGTCCTTCAAGCAGCTGTTTGGACATAGGATGTGTATGTCATTCATGACATCTGTGACTTAAATAATGGACAGGAAAGGGCCTAACAGACAGCCCTGATGTACAGACCTGATCACTAGACTTGAGATATAGGACACGTCACAAATTTTAACATATTTAGATGCTATGTATGTCATCCACTAGTCTACCCACTTGATGATATACATGTTTATAGCCAAATCTGACAGTGTTGAGTAAGCACCTCAGTGTGGGTTTGTGTCAAATGCATTGGGTTTGTCAAGTCCAAAAGGATGGCAGTGTTGTCATCATGCATGCCCTCGGTGATCTCCTTGAGAACATCTAACAGATGTAACAGATATGATGTAGCATTAACAACTTACACAGGTTTGTTGCACACAGCCGGGATATTACTAGTGTCCATTTAGAAAAGGTTCATGATGACATGTTGGTCTACCTCACAGATGAGGAGAGTCAAGATGTGTCTATACATGCATGTATCAGGTGATGGATGCATGTTGATGTACATCCTTCTACACAAACATAGTCTTTATGGAGGGTGTGTTGAAGTGTGTATTCGACCATGTCAAGAAGATGTATGTGCTGAGTTATGCTATAGGCAATCTGTGATGTCACAGCCCATTGATTCTGTGTGATAGGCCTGGATGAAGGTAAGACAGTGCATTCTGCATATCTTGATCTATCCTAGGGTTTGGACACAATTCCCTATGCAGTTATCATTAAAAAACTCTCCTAGCTGGGGATTAACCCTTACATCACTAGATGGGTAACCAACTGGCTCTCTGACAGAACACATTCTGTGAAAGTTGATGAATCAACCTGTACCAGTAGAGCTGTTACCATTGCAGTACACCAGGTATCTGTGTTTGGCTGTTTACTGTTTGGAATCTGTTTCTCAGCAGCTCAGGCTAAATTGCACAGTCTTTGGCTTACCTCGTTTGCTGATTCTTGCATAATGGGTCCAATCATTGAGTCCATCAGTGATGATGACATACTACAGCAGGGGCTAACACATACAAATGATTGGTCACAAAGCCGCACAGTCTACAAATAAACACAAAAATGTGTCTTTATTTTATCCTTCTGCAGAGTTGAATTCCCTGCTAATTCCAGCATTGACAACACTCCCACTATGCTGAAACCTAGTGATGCAGGACCTGGGAACACATGCAGACAGCAATCTGAGCTTCAACCACCAACTGTCAACAGTGGTATGGAAAGGCTATGTACATCACATCATACATTATACCATTATATTGAGATCTGAGGATTATATAACAGCACTGTACTTGAACCTCATCAGAACACTAATAGAGTATAATGGTCCCTTTTGCATGGACCTCACCAGACAAATGCAGCAGCTGGAAAGACCACAGGGGTTTCTTTCCAAGAAAACACAGGGCCTACAAACCGTGCCATGATGTATGTGGGTACACTGAAAACCATATTACTGTAATCTGTATCGTATAGGATGAGCTGACTTCTGCCTGGCCTCCAGGCCAGTTTCAGACACTGCCCTAGTGGGAATAGCGCACATCCACAAACCTGATATACATGAGGACATCAGCAGTGTCTGGTGAGGAGTATATGGTAATAGCAGTGTCCCACATGCTGGTGTAAAAAGCCCCCTCTAATGTCATTCAAGTGCACAAACACACACACCTCAGTTGACTGCAGTGATAACAGAACCTCTACCTAAGTACACAGACTACAGAACCATGTATTTAAAGAAAGCAGCACAGCTCAAGTCTGACTTGGAGTGTCTCAGACATCACTTTATAGGTGATGACATCAGCAGTGTCCCACATGCTGGAGTAAATGCTCCCTCTAATGGCAAGCAAGTGCACAAATAAATAAACACATATCACAGTTGAATGGAGTGAGAACAGAACCCCTAAATATCTAAGTACACAGACTACAGAACTCTGTATTTAAGGCAAGCAACACAGCCCAAATATGACTTGGAGTGTCTCAGACAATGCTTTATAGATGATGACATCAGCAGTGTCTGGTGAGGAGAATATGGTAATAGCAGTGTCCCACATGCTGGTGTAAAAGGCTCTCTCTAGTGTCATGCAAGTGCACAAACACATGCACACCCCCAAGTTGACTGCAGTGAGAACAGAACCTCTACCTAAGTACATAGACTTCAAAACTCTGTATTTAAGGCAAGCACCACAGCTCAAGTCTGACTTGGAGTATCTCAGGCAATGCTTTATAGGTGATGACATCAGCAGTGTCTGGTGAGGAGAACCAGGTTATAGCAGTGTCCCACATGACAGTGTAAAAGGCTCTTGTTAATGCCATGCAAGTGCCCAAACACACACATACACACCCCAGATAACTGTAGTGAGAACAGAACTCCTACCTAAGTACACAGACTACAGAAGTCTGTATTTAATGCAAGATCCACAGCTCATGTCTGACTTGGAGTGACTCAGACAATGCTTTATAGGTGATGACATCATCAGTGTCTAGTGAGAAGAATATGGTAATAGCACTGTCCCACATGGTGGTGTTAAATGCTGACTCTAATATTATGCAAGTGCACAGACACACACACACAGCAGTTGGCTGCAGTGAGAACAGAACCCCTATCTCTATATGTTCACAGACTACAAAACTCTGTATTTAATGCAAGCACCACAGCTCAAGTCTAACTTAGAGTGTCTCAGACAATGCTTTATAGGTGACGACATCAGCAGTGTCTAGTAAGAAAAATATAGTAATAGCAGTGTCCCACATGGTGATGTAAATGACTCTCTCTAATGCCATGCAAGTGCACAAACATGCACACACACACACACACACCAGCTGACAGCAGTGAGAACAGAACCCCTACTTTTTTAAGTACACAGACTATAGAACTCTGTATTTAAGGCAAGCACCACGGGTCACATCTGACTTGGAGTGTGTCAGACACTTTATAGGTGATGACATCAGCAGTGTCTGGTAAGGAATATCTGGTAATAGCAGTGTCCCACACCCTTGGATAAGAGGCTCTCTCTAATGTCATGCAAGTGCACAAAGACACACACACACACACACACACACATACACACACACATGACTGCAGTGAGCACAGAAACCCTACCTAAGTACACAGACTACAGAGTTCAGTACTTTACACAGGAGCCATGGCAAAATCTGTTTTTTATAAGGCTGCAGGACAATTTCTAGTGGCTGACATCAACAGTGGATGTTAGGGAGATGTTGGAAGGCCTGCAAGAATTGGATGTGTAGGCATGTGCAAGTGTCAAAATAGTGCCAATCCATGGGATTGGAGTGGTAACTGTAGAATACACATGTATGCTCTTTGGGCTAGATAGACACATATGCACACACACACACACACACACACACACACACACACACACACACACAGATGACTAAAGTGAGAACATTAACCGCTACCTATCTAAGTACACAGACTACAGAGCTCATTACGTTATGCAAGCAATGGCACAAGTCTGACTTTTATAAGGCTGCAGGACAACTCAAAGTGGATGACATCAGCAGTGGATGGAGGGAAGATGTTGGGAGACCTGAATGAAATGGATATGTAGGCATTTTCAACTGTAAAAATAGTTCTAGTTCTGCATGTTACCAGATTGATGTGCATTGCATATAACACATGTGTTATTAATTTATGTAGTGTAGTTGATATATATATGTGTGTGTGTGTGTGTGTGTGTGTGAGTGTGTGTGTGTGTGTGTGTGTGTGTGTGTGTGTGTGTGTGTCACAGTGATAATGCAATGATATTATTCTTTATAGTAATACAGCAGGATTAAGCTGCATTGTGAGGAGGTAACTGCAGCATTGTAGAACCACTCACTGTAGTTTGGCAATGATGAATGATACCAAACTCTGCGCAAATATAGATGCCAAAAAGTAAAGGGATCCATTGTTTTTTGGTTACTTATGTGTGCTCTGTGTGATTCTATTTTTTTGACCAGATTATAGGGGGCTAAAATGGGGTAGATAGAAAAGTGGTGAAATGGGGAACAAGCTGGGGGAGACTACAAAGGAAAAGCAATACATTAATGTGCAGGATGGAGTTAGGAAAGAACCATAGCTATCCATTTCTTCAAGAGTGTAAAATGAAATATGTGCAGAATATTAGCTGAATTTGGATTGTCACCTCCAGAAAGAGGGGTGACAACAATGTAATCATGTCATATAGCCAAATGGACCGATTCAAGTGTGTCAAGAAGACGTGCACAAAATGGAGAGCTACGTATGTAACAATATTTTTTTGTGGGACAAGTGGGCATTTTTTTGTTTTTAATTCAGTAAGAAAAGAATGCTGGGTAAGGGACATTGCTATTTCTGCATAAAGTAAGTTGGATAGGTGAGGAATCAAATGCAAACAAACAAGACAAGATACAGGGGTGGTGAGACATATAAAAGGTTGGGGGCACCATGATTGGTTGAGGGAGGGAATAACCCAGACAAATGCCCAACCAACATGGAGAGACAGTGAGAATCTAGTCCTCACTGACTGGAATATCATCACTGTCACATTACTCCACTAGTGGCTGGAGTGCTTGACATCTTCTCCTCCTATGTACCATAAGGAAGAGCAGCCTCCCAATCCATTGTAGGAGTAAAACAATGGTGTGATGCACAACCCTAAATACCAATCCTGGTATCTCCTGGTGAGTGATGAAATCCCTACCTCTGCCACTACTTCCACAGGGTACCACAGTACCAGCTGCCAGGCCAGTACTACCTGAGAGCACAAGGTCAGTAGAGGCAGTCCTGCTAGGTTGGATCTCAGATGTGCTGGGCATTGGTGTTGAAGCCGGTGGAGTGGGGCAGTCTGCTTAGATTTAGTTTCTGGTGTCAATCCAAGGGGATCCAGTACCTGACAGCCTGGGAGGACACGATTGACAGACCACAATGCTTTGCCAGAGATGGCCTTCATCTGTCTGCCCTGGGCTTCAGGCTTGCAAAGGCTCTTGTCTCCCACATAGTGCATTTTTAAGGCAAAGTCATGAGCACAAAATTACCAACATGAAATATTTTTCTAAATGAAATTTAAAGGTCATGCTACTAAACGCTAAGAGTCTTAGCATGAAACTGCACTCATTGAATGCATTCCTTGCCCTGGAGGGCATTAACATTTGTGCAGTCACTGAAACATGGTTCAAAGCTGTGGAGAGCACCCCAGCCTTGCCAGGTTACTCATCCTACCATGCCTTCAGACCCCAAATAGAGGGCTACAAAGCCAATGGAGGTGGAGTTTCAATATTTATCAAAGACATACACACCTCCAGGCTGGTCAAATAGTATTACATACAGGAGACTCTCCAAGTGCAGTTAACTGTTGAAAAAACACCTATTCAAATCATAGCTAATTACAGATCCCCAACAATGACTCAGGATGCCCACTCCACTTATCTGGACTTACTTGAATACATCAAGATTTAACCATCTACCCTGATCCTGGCTGACTTTAACTACCCAACCATAGAGTGGAAGACCTATTCTAGCCCAAAACATGAACACCCAGAGATTTCTTGACTTTGTCAATGCCAATGCATTGGATTAGCTGGTCAATACCCAACAAGAAGTAAACATATCCTGGACCTAGTCCTAACCAACACGAATAGCCACTGTAGTACCCCTACAGTGTCATCCTCCTTCGTAAGATCCAACCATAAAACAATCACTTTTGAAGTCACCATCTGCCCTGACCCAAACCCCCCACTTGTCAGGGTCAAACAAAAACACTTTTCCAAAGCTAACTACCATCTCCTCAGAGCAGGTATAAGCAGCTTCACAGCCACCATCTCTTCAGTTGGAACTAGCAGTAATGTCCAAGCCTACACCAAAAAACTATATGAGCACCTACATAGCTGTATGGACCAAGCAATACCTGACAGGACCAAATCATCTTCCTCAAGGAAGAGTAAACCTGTCTAGTGGACAGCAGCAATAAACAAACTCTATAATAAAAGGAAACAATTGATGTCCAGGACCAAGAAGGAGCAAGTGCCAAGTTGGAAGCAATCTCTCCTTTATCTGAACAAGCAATAAGGTCACTGGTGAATTCCTCTAAGGCTAACTTTGAGTCCAAATTGGCCACATTCACTAAGGACAATCACAAGGCCTTCTCCATATATGTCCACAATCTCTAAGGTAACACCTAAATCTGCTCTGAACTCATGGTCAATAACACCAAATACACAAACGTCATATATATAGCCAACCTACTAGCAGACAGGTTCAGTGAAAACCTCACCCCCTGTCTCCCCATCAGTAAGCCAGGACATCCCCAGCACCTGCCCTCTCCCCTCATCACCAGGGAGCAGGTCTTTAATGCCCTCTCAAAGGCAAAAAATATCTTATATGAACTCAGGAATGAGCTCTCAGCTTCATTACACACCCTATTTAACCAAAGCCTGAGCACCGGCTTCATCCGAGTTGAATGGAGGACATCCACTGTCATCCCTCTACACAAAGGTGGAGCATCCATTGACTCAGGCAATTATAGGCCCATCAGCCTAACTAGCCTGATCTGCAAGGCCATGGAATACATTATCATGGACCTTATAAACAAGGGTATTGGCAACCTCCAAATGGTTGATTCCACAAAGTTTGGTTTTGTCAAAGGGAGATCATGCCTGTTAAACTTGGTTGACTACTTCAAAATATTCATCAAAGCCATGGATGAGGGGAAGACTATGCACACGGCCTACCTTGACCTAGCCAAAGCCTTTGACAGTATTCCCCACTTGGGCATAATAGATAAATTCTCCCAGCTAGGCATCAACCTGTATGTTACCAGCTGGGTAGCTAACTGGCTTACTGATAGAACCCACACAGTCAAAATAGGGGAGCCAGCTCTGTTAGTAGACCCATAATGAGTGGTGTACCCCAAGGATCCATCTTGGGGACTCTACTGTTTGGGATATACTTTTCTGAGATGCAAACCAAAACCAGTGGTCTGTGGCTGACCAAGTTTGTAGATGACTGCAAGCTGGGTGTTGTCTTACATTCCCTTAGTGATGTGAACATCGTCCAAGAGGGCCTTGCCCAAACTAATGACTGGTGCCAGAAGCATGGCCTCAAACTGAATGCCAAGAAATGCATCATTATCCCCTTTGGGGAAAATGGCATCCCCACTAATTATGGAAATCCAAATACACACACACACACACACACACACACACACACACACACACACACACACACACACACACACACACACACACACACAGTTCATGCTCTGCATTTTATGTGGGGTCCCTTAAAGTTAAGGATGTCTGAACATTTAAGCAATATTTATTGTGCTAAGCCAAAGAGTGCTTTGTATAAATACACTTTAAATATGCCTCAGCTAGATTAATGTTTATTGTTATTAATAGAGTTTATTTTCAAACCAACAATAAAGTGGGAGGGCACCAAATGCTAAATTATAAGAAACAAATGTGGATTATTAAATTAGGGGCTCTGTTTGTACCAGGGATAATGATCAGTTGTAATAACCAATGGGGTTGGGATTTAGGTGTTTAAATGTGATGTAATGAGTTGTATTTATGCACTGATGAAGGCTTACAGCCAAAACCGGTATGCAGGATGTCTTCTTATATAATGTGTTATCACATTAAAATATTAAAATATGTATTGCTAAGCTGATGGATGGTGCTGGCTGTTTTTTTTGTTTTTTATCCCCACTAATTATAAGAGTAATAACAATGTACTAAACACGCAGTCAGTTGTGAGGGAATTGGGTACCCAGTTTGATAGCAACCTGACTTTTGACCACCACGTTTCCTCCATTGTACGGAAGGCTTTCTCCATGGCCCACCTCATATATAAGGGTATTTCATCCAGGAACAAGGAGGTCATAACATCCCTGTACTCTTCCCTTATCAGACCCAATATCGAGTACAATGTTTCTTTCGGCTTGTGCCTTGCCTAGCACATACAGCAGCTGGAGAGACCACAGAGGTTCCTGACCAGGAAAATAGTAGGTCTCAAACACCTATCCTATACAAATAGGCTAAAAGCCCTGTCCCTCTACTCAGTCTTGTACAGACTGCTCAGAGTTGACCTGTGTCTGGCATACAGGGCCATCTCAGACCTAGCCTTGATGAAGTTGCTGCTTATCCGTAAGTCAAACTTCACTCATGCAACCCACATGCAAGGCCTTAACCTGGTCTGTGACATTAACAGAACTTGTTGGCAGGATAGATTTGTGTCCCAAAGACTCCCCCATCTGTGGAATAGACTTCCCCTCCATGTCAAGCAGAGTACCTCTTCAGCCCACTTTAAGATGAACCTGGACGACTGACTGGGGAACACAAAATACACCCTTGGGATTCCACCTGTGTCCCTGCTGGACAGGGGAAACAGGTGCTGACTTTGAGGGGAACATGGGTAAAATTCTTGGCTAGGCTTATAAGGGCCTCTGGGCCAATAGCCTAACATCATACTATGAACCTATGAACCACTGTGGCTGACCTACCTTGCTGTACTGTAAAGCATTTAGTGATTTGTTACAGATGGCTGACATGGAGACATTTTGACAATGCATACCAGAAAATAATAAAAAGAAATAAGGGTTGGGGTGAGAGAAAAAAAGAGAAAACAGTACCATCATATGTGACATACAATGCATTCACACAATTATACAACTATTTTATCTAAACATTTAAGTATACTTCCTAACAACTACACACTATAACTACAGTTAAAAAAAATGATAAAAATGGTTTACAATTCAAAATTTTGTTCTTTTGATTGCTATCTCTCAAATGATTGCTCTCTGTATTTGATCTTAGCTTTAACCTACTAAAGGACTCTGTACAAGTTTATCTGAACATCAATGTAACAATGTGCTGTAATTCATTTGACTATTACTATATCATTGTAATCTTTGTCACTGCTAATTCTTGGAGCTTTTCTCCCCAGGCCTCTACTGAAAATGGACATATATCCAGCTAGACTAGCCCAGTCAACAAATGTAAAGTAAATAAATTAATAAATAAAAGTAATCCTTGCAATGTGCATATATTGCACATATGCTTGGTCCAATTCTACATATTGCAGTTAACAGCAGGGCATTTATGCCACTTGTATAGTGTTTAAGTTATGCAATATTATTAAATAAATGCAGTAATATATAGTTGTTTCTCATGGTATTTGAGCCCATAACCTCTGATTACAGTCTTATACTTGACTCAAAGTTGGTTTGTGCTACAGACTAATGCATGCATACTTACTTTTGCAGTTAGGATATCCATGCTCAATTTGCTGCAATTGTATAGAAAACCCCAAATCTATATTTGCTATTAAAGCTACAATAATACTTCTCTTGTCCTGCATACATCCCACTTGCTTCCTTCAGTCTGTGCATTAAATCAGCATAAGCCTGGCAATTAAACTTTATTTCAGCATTAGCTGTGGAAAAAACAGAAAAGAACAGAAGAGCATTATGCATACCAGTCTTGTCTATATTTAGCTTTATATGTATTAAAATACTATGTTATTAGCATACTTACACAGCTGTGAGATGTCACCAGTTTGAAATTCAGTCAACCACTGGTTGATGGTATCCCCCTTGCACCTTTGTAGGTCACTAAAATGGTGCCTACCCTGTTCTCCGGTGTGTGGGATGCCAGTCACATGGGATACAGACTGACCCAAACTACTCCAAGCCTAATATTTGTACTGGGAACTAGAATAGTCTCCCTGCAGAAGCCTTTGCCTGTGGTGCTTTACCAGAAGTCAAATAAATGTCCCAGACTCCTGAGCACCCCACCTCTGTGCCCTAAACTGGAATCTTTCCCCTCTAAGCCATGCATGTCTAATACCAGAACTAGATCAATGGCAACTAATGAGTTCCAGCCAATTCCTGTTATCTCGCTTACTGGTAGTGTGCAAACCCCAGCGACAATGCAAAATATGTTTGAGTGATGTTAAGCAGAGAGCAGCAGTGCCAAGCAGGGAAGAAAGAAATATTTTAAACTGGACGGTTAATCTGACATTTGGCCTTAGCTTGAGTGGTGTCTTCTGCTGTAGCTTAGAAATATATTTTGAAATTTTGAAGGTAACTGTTAGGTCAGTTAAGTTTGCAAACATGCACTGGGGGCATACATTTCATGATCTGACACCTGTTCTTTTGGCTTTATACACTAATAAAATTAATTTTTAAAGAGTGGGATTCATGCCTAGGCAAAAATTACAAAACATTTTCTTCCACAGTGGTGATTTTCCATCTTTGCTACAGAAGATGTGTTCCTCAGACATAGCCATGATTCATTCATAAATACAGCTGACAGTTTGAGGTGTTACATATGTATGGATGTGACCTTACAAGGTTCTTGTATATAGATCCAGTTGTGTATGTGTCTTATTTAATAGTGAAGGCCATCCAAGTTCAGAGGGCAGAATTATACTTACAGAAATATAGTAGACAGTATAACCTCAGTCATACATCTGAAACCACAGTAACGGTGTCATAGCTCTCATACATATAATTCATATCAGCTCCACTATCTAAAGTGTTATAAATGAGAGTGAATATAATGGGAAATGGCAGTAAAATATCTGGAATGTCCTGTATTCAAACCCAGGACCATGTGTATGGCAGCCCTACACTCACACCTGTTGCCACAAGAATGTTGAAATAACACTTTTCAGTTCATTGATATAAACTGGACTGTCACATCAGTAAAAATAGATTGCACATCCTGTACTAGAATCCAGGACCATCTGTATTCCAATCCTACACTTACACCTGCTGTCACAGGAGTTATTAAATGACAGTTCCATAATTCCTATTCATTCTTCAGTTTTGTGTGTTAACCACCACACAATGAAATTTAGTGAGTTTGCACTATGCTCCACCGAAGTAATTGAATGTATCTGTTTTGAGTTATTGACTGTCTACGTCCTGTCTACAGGTGATCAATAGCTGCAGGTGTTGGGGGCCCTTGTTAGTGACATTGTGTGATAGAAAGCAAAATTTGCAACAATGTATCTTGTTTGACTTTTAAAGATTTGCAGACACCCTGTCTACAGGTGTGCTGTCTGCTTCCTGTATGAGTCACTATCCAGGTTTGCGCACATACTGCTAAGCATTGCGCAAAAGAGATAGGCACAGCAAAACCTGACAGTCATTGTGTTTCTCCATTTCCATTGTTTGCACTTAGCAGGGCACTGCACAAACACTGGCAAAAAATAAAAATAAAAAAGGAAAAGTTGTTGTGAAATAAACACTACACAATGTTTGTTAGTACACATGAAATATTTTTACATTGATCTGGATTTGACCTCCCACTCCAATGAACCTTTGGAACACAGTAAGGGTGTCTTATCCCTCTTTTCTACACAGCTAGCTTTGCAACAGGGAACTGAAATCATTCTGCATACAACCAACTACAACATCATCGATAGTATTAACAAACCATGACAGTTATTTGTACATGTATTCATTTTGGATGTAGTACACTTAGTGATCACACAGCCATTTATGACTATTGTTTGCAAAAATGCAGCTCTGTCTTATCTGTCTGTGTTTGTCACGCATTCTTGTCTTATCTGACCAGTAATCTGAGACATGCAGTCTGTAAGGCATTCTATATTATTGTCCTTAAAAATGTGTGAGGATATTAAATGGCAATGATATATGGTTGTCAACAAATGAAGGGGAGGTTGGATGTTACAGAACAGAAACTGTGGAATGTGTGCTGCTTACTTACATTTCGAACCTTGATAAAATTATGTCTACACTTTGTAAGTCTAACCTGACACACCCACTGGAGGTAAAGCAGTCTTCATTGCTGTTGTATATTCCTTCTCCCTACCAGTAATCATTAACAGTTGCAATCCATTAACAACAAACACTAAGGGAGTGCCTGCACTATGTTTTCATCTGGTACACAGAGCTAAGTATTTGTTATTCAGCAATTTTAATAAGTTCATACCTGATTTCCATCTTCACCATGGTTATGGCCCTGAATCTATGCCATAAATAGGTAACTGTGTAGCTAGGGAACCTGAAGGTGAGAAGAAGTGTTTATGTGGAGAACACAGAAAAGGCTAATACTTTCTGCACAAAACACTACTGACCTTGAGAAGGCATGCTTGCATTTTTCAGCCATATACTGCATATGCTGAAATGTCATTAAGAAAAATATGTTAATATACATATATCTGCATTAGAAAATGCTACTTTTATCTGTATGCATTACTTAGAAGTGTACTGATAGGCATATTTGTCAGGGCATTCCACAGGTATACATGATTGGCAATAGCTTAAATGGAATGTTCTGTGTTAAATCTGTAGACATGTTTCAGGGACACTTCATTCGATAGCACTTTTAGCATTTCACTGATTTTTTTTTTAGCAAAATGTGTCATTTGTCTGTTCTTTTGGGGGTGGGAGAGCAAAGTTGCATTTCTTTTTAGGCACATACAAGGATATGTTGCTATTGTTACTCTCCTTTGTTTTGCATCCAGCCTTGCTTTGTGTGTGAATGTAATATGTTACAACCCCACAATTTCTGTTTTTTATATTTCAATATCTTGACAACTTTATGTTTCTCCAGTGAGTAATTGTGAAATGTTACCATTTGTGTTTTACCTGTAAAAAGGACTTTTTTTTTAGTTATGCAATACTTATGTGCATTATCCTTCTATTGTGCTTTGAGACATCTAGGACTATGGCACCCAGGCATCTCAATCCCTGAAAAACTCCTTCAGTGACCCTGAAAATCAGGTAATTGTGAAAGCTTTTAGATGACATATGGCCTTTCTTCTTGAGAGGGGACATGGAGATATCTCAAGCAGAATCCAAATTTGGCAACAGATAGTTGCTGATGTGAATGCAGTAGGTGGCCACAGCAGTACATATGATAAGGTGCACCACAGAGCCACTGACATGATCTCATCTACACAGAGGAGAGCAGCTGCAGTGGCCTGTGATTGGGTGAGTACTGGGGGCCTGCTACAGAGCCACCACTAACACCAAGTGAAGAGTTCTTGTCCACTGTCAGGGATCCAGACAGCTCCCAGGAAAGTGCAGAACAGCATGTCCTTGACATTGGTGATACTGTTTCAGAGACAACAAGTATGTCCCAGGAGGAGCTTCCAGTAGGCTTATGTATCTCAGTTGTTAAATACTATTGTATAGTAAACTATTGACAGCATTGCATTAGTTCTGTTTAACAATAAATCGGTCTGTGTAGAGGTGATTGTAGATTGCTACAGTTAACATATTCTGATTGATTACACATGGGTTTAGGTTGGACTTGTCATCCAATTTCTTGTTGAAAGTATAGTTAATAGACATATAAAGGGGAAAACATTTTAACCCCATATGTTAATTGTGATCATGTTGTCCTTAACTTTTTTTTAACTTCTTTCAGGACCATCATCCATGGGAAGCATAACATCAACTGCACCTGGTAAGCCAAATATCTTCTCTGTCAGTGGTGATGATCAGTTCAAGGAAATACCTAATTTTATCCATATGTGTGATGTGGGTGTTGTGTGTTTTTCTGTACTGTTTGTAGTAGTTGCACCACTGTTTCTTTATTAGCATACATTTAACTATAGTAGTGTAGCTGTTAATGTCTTTCCTCTGTGTGTTGCTTATTATTGAAGGTGATCCTGACTGTGGAAGTGCAGGACTCTTACCACCTGATGTCAGAGCATTGGCAGATTCTGATAATGATGGTGGCCAAACAGGGGCACAGACTGGGGTTGCAGAGGTTGAATCTGACACCGAGGTTGACATTTACCCATCCCCTGTAATTCCATTGGATATAGTCAGTAGGCCTATGCCAACCCATTCCAGTGAACGCACAGATATCAGACAGGTAGAGGGTGAGACACACAATCAGGGAAGTGTGGTTACTGCCTTCAGTGTCTGTTGACTCTGGCCAGATCCAAAGTGTGGGTGAGGTGCTATGCAGGAGGGTTGCTAGGCATGCTCATTGGAGGCCTGATGTCCATCCTCCACCTGATCCAGGTGTGTCTTCCTGTGCCAGTCGACATATGTTAATGGCATCATGAAGGCACAGGCATATTCCCATAGGTCCTCTAAAGAAATACTTAGGGTTGTAGATGTGGCACAGACTGACATGTGTGACTGCCTCCACTGTGTTGCCGAGTCAATGGATTAGATGAATGACTTGTTGGAACTAGAGATGTCTGTGATGGAGCATCTTCTGGGAGGGGGACAGCATCCTCATGGACATTGGTCACCCACATCATCTGCTGTTAGCCAATGTGGCCATGCCTGATCATGATACCATAGTGGCAATATTTCCACTACTGCATCAGTGGTTGAGGTGTCCACACGGAAATGTAGCAGGCCATGGGATCATGGTCCTGGGCATCCTCTTGAGGGGAGCTCATTTAGCAGACATCAGTCACATTCGGGTAGCAGCAGTGCATCTGACCATGGGCATGGACATTCCAGTACAACTCCTGATAGAGCCAGTTCTCATGGTCAGGTACAACAATGATGAACTGCCACCTGTACAATGCACAGCTCACACCTGTCCAACATAGCAAGATGTAGAGCTAGAACAGAGCTTGGCTGTGCCTATGCAGACAGTCATACAATTATTTAATCTGGAAGACCCATACAGACAGACACACACACACAACAGTTACATGGTTCAGCCTTGAAGCTTAAAGCTTATTTTGTCTCACTGGCCATTTGTTACTTTATCTGAATATCTGCCTGCTTCTCTTTCTTACTCAGACACACTCACCAACCTTTTGTTTCAGTCTAGGCTCCCCCCCCCCCAAACAACACCTTGTGCAAGTGATGGTAACTGTGTCATATCCTGTTTTCTACCTTTTGCATTCAGGGATACATTACAACTGTGTCTGATGCTCAGGGTCTATAGCTTGGTGTTTAGTATCTCTGCATTTGTGATGTTGATTTGGTAATTGTATCTTTGACATATTTTGGTCTTAGAAAGTTAGACAGTTGATAGAATTAAACATTTTTGACTTCAGTATTGTTAATGGTCTTGTGAAGGTTGTGAAGTCTGAAACTGAAATGTGTCTCATTATTTTCTAATTTCTCTCTTTAATAATTTCCAGTACAAAAGCATTGTGCTAAACTGAGGACATTCTGTGACCATCAGTACTTTTGAAAGGTATGACTGTGTAAATCTTTGATGCCTGAGGCCTACTACTTGATAATGGACACTTATAAGTCATTTCTGTACAAATCACCCACCTTTTACTTGCTTACATCACCAAGTAAAAACATGTAAGGATATGCCATTCATTCACATTATTAAATAATGGACTCCAGGTTCAACACTTACCTTGTAAATCCAGCAGTTGCAACAGTTTTAGTTCAGGGCTAACTCTGTCTGATGTTATGAGTACACAGCCATTAATTGGATAGGTAAAGGTTGTGAGTATTGCCTGGCATCAGTGTCACAATATGTATGTGCATAGGAGGAAGGTTTTAACCCCTCAAGTGGTGAGTGAGTGTGCTATGCATTGCCTCTTGCCAATGCAAGGGCATATTGAGCATGTCTACATCTGCCTACATCCACAGTAGCTTTTGGTTCCACCTCTGACTCTTCATCTGCATGTAGCTGTGGTGATCTTGCCAGTGATGGTGGGATGTGTGCCCCTTCCCTTTGTTGATCCTGCTGAAGCAGTTTTCTTTGGATGATGTTGTGTATCATGGTACATACAATGACTATTTCAGTACATGTATGTGGATTGTACTGCAGAATTCCCCCAGATGTATCTAGGCACTGGAACTATGACTTCAGCAGCCCACACACTCTATGATATTTTCAGTTTGACTGTGTGCCTCATTATGGTGTTCTTCGATGCATGCGCGCATGCACGTGTGTGTGTGTGTGTGTGTGTGTGTGTGTGTGTGTGTGTGTGTGTGTGTGTGTGTGTGTGTGTGTGTGTGTGTGTGTGTGTGTGTGTGTGTGTGTGCATTAATTCCAATGCCCTGGACCAGCTCGTTCTTACCCTCACTAGAGGGAGCAAAATCCTTGATCTAGTCATTACTAACATGGGCGACCGTTGCTCTACACCAATAGTCAACTCCTCCCTGGTTAGATCCAACCACAAACTAATCACCTTGGAAATCCACATCCCTCCTACCCCACCACCCCACCCCACCCCCGCAAAGGAAACCACCATGAAAAACTTCTCCAAATCTAATTTTGGGCTCCTGAAAACAGAGGTGGCTAACTTCACAGCACCCATGCAAATGGAGATTGCATGACCACCGAATCATACACCAATGCACTGTACAAACACATACACAAATGCATGGATCTCACCATACCCAATAGAACCAAGATGCTCTCCTCCAAAAAAAGCCAATCTGGTGGTCCCCTGCCATAAACAAACTCTACAACAGAAGGAAGAAACTGATGCAAAGTAAGGTGAAGTCCCAAGACTGGAAAAACTCCCTTATCAGCCTCAACAAAAAGTTGAGACCCCTCATCAAATGCTCTAAAGCAAGCTAAGAAAACAGAATTGCAGAAGATAGTAAAGACAACCACAAGGCCATCTATAGTCATGTAAAGAATCTCCATGGCAATACCCAGATTTGCTCTGAGCTACTGCACAATGGTACCTCCTATACCAAGCCAACAGATATTGCCAATATACTGGCCAGCAGATTCAGTGCCAGCTTTACCCCTCTCCCCCCCAAAGAACCAATCACAATACCAGTAGATTGCCAGGCACCCAGTATTACTGCTGCACAGGTTAAAACAGCAGTGTTCAAGGCCAAGAATACAGCTTCTATGGGATCTGACAATATCCCTGGCTGTGTTCTACATGAACTACAGAGTAACCTGGCACCTCAGCTGTGTGCCCTCTTCAATCACAGCCTCACCTCAGGCTTTGTCCCTACCAAATGGCACACTGGTACAGTCATCCCTCTCCACAAAGGAGGAGTGACTACAGACCCTGGGAACTATTACCCCATTAGCCTGATAAGTCTGATATGCAAAGCTATGGAACACATCATCATGAACCTAATAAACAAGGATATAGGGAATTTCCAAACTCTGGATCCCACACAGTTTGGTTTTGTGAAGGGTAGATCATGTCTGCTCAACCTGGTCGACTTCTTTGAGTCAGCCACTAGAGCTGTGGATGAGGGCAAGGTGGTTCATACAGCCTACCTTGATCTGGCCTTAGCCTTTGATACCATTCCCCACTCAGGAATCATAGTAAATCTTACTAAGCTAGACATCAACCCCCTATATCACTAGGTGGGTTGCAAACTGGCTCAAAGATAGAACCCACAGTGTAAAAGTAGCTGACTCCAGTCATGAGTGGAGTCCCACACGGTTCAGTCCTGGGTCCTCTCCTGTTTGGTATTTACTTCTCTGAAGTCCAGGCCAACATGAAGGGACTCTGGCTGACAATGTTCACAGATGATTACAAGTTGGGAGCTATTATTAACTCCCCAAGTGATGTTGGCATCCTGCAGAAAGACCTCACTGAGACCAACGACTGGTGACAGAACCATGGCCTTAAGCTCAATATCAACAAATGTGTTGTCATCCCCTTTGGGAAAAACTTGGTTCCCATGAATTACCACATCGATGATAGTCCACTGAACACAGAAGGTGTTATAAGAGATCTGGGAACACAGGTTGGCAGCAACCTATCTTTTGACCACCACCTTGTCACTTTGGTCAGAAAGTCCTTCTATGTGGCATATCTCATTACTAAGGGTTTTGCATCCAGGAAGAAAGAGTTCATTGCCTCCCTCTACTCTTCCCTCATTAGGCCAATCATCAAGTACAATGCCCCATTTGGCATGTACCTCACTAGACACCTGCAACAACTGGAGAGGCCACCAAAGTACCTCACAAAGATGATCCTAGGCTTTAAACACTTGTCCTATATATGGACAAACTAAAAATTCCAACTATTCTGTCTCATATTGCCTACTTAGAGGCGATTTCTGCTTGACTTACAAAGCCATGTCTGACCCAGCTCTGTTAGAAATGCTACATCTAAAGAAATCCCCATCCCTCCAAACCACGTGCTCCAAAGACATCAGCCTCATTACCACAGACAACAGAACATGCTGGAGGGACAGGTTCATAACCCAGACACTACCCATGCTATGGAATAGACTTTCCATACATGTCAAACAGAGCACCTCACTGGCCCTATGGGAAATAGAAAATTCACCCCAGAAATCACTCCAGTGGCTCTACCCAACAGAGGCACTGGGAACTAATGTCGGGTCGCTAGATGCCAGGGTAATCCCATGGGCTAGGCTTGTAAAGGGTCCAGGGCCATTAGCCTAGTACACACCTATGAACATATTACACATGACTTGCCAGTTAATAGAGTAGAAGCCTTTTCTATTAATGTAAAGGGGGACCAGGGAAGTAAATACTGTGGGAAGAATAGCCAGGGAATTGTTATGGCTAGGCTTGTATAGACCCTAGTGCCAATAGGCTAGTAACAACCTATGAACCTATAAAGCCCTCCCTGTTCACCAGGTGGTTCCTTCATTTCTATATGTATCCAATCTATGGCACCAAGTACTTCAGGGTAGTGTGCTACTGGGTAGGGCTCCTGCATATTTGTGTCCCTCTTCTCAGGAGTACGGGGAGAATATATGTGGCCACTGGCCTGTTGTAGCATAGCATTTAGGAACTGATGGAGGATTCTTGATTCTGATGCCTTTGACACCCCCCAGCATGTCCCCTGTTGGTCTCTGAAAGGTTCCTGTAGCTAAACCTTTAAGTGCTGCACATACCTTTGTCTCCACTGGTATGGGTTCCTCTCAGTTTCCCCTGGCTCTGAGTTTAGGATGACAGAGATTGCAGAATTCCTGTAGTGTGTTGCCATCCACCTTGTAGTGTTCTACAATTTCCACTTCATGCAAATTGTGAAATTTTAAACAGGGTCTGAAAATTCTTCTTCTTGGCCATTGTCTAGTAGCAGCAGCAGCATAGACTTCAGCCTGTTGCATATACACATGAATTAAAGCGACAGCATCCCCTAAAATTCTTTCTGTGTAGACTCTTTTCTGTGGCTGTATCCCAATAGGCTTTGAAATTGGCAGGGAAAATCAGCACTGAGTCTTCACAGTTGCTTTATAGTTTGTTGAATAGCTCCTCCATCTTGGATTGGTTGATTATCATACAATTCAGCTGCTTTTGCTGTCATTAGCATGTCATAGCGTTTACCTTGTTTGCGCGTCTCTACACATTGTGTAGAGCTGCTTACTGAATCCAAAACAGTACGCTATTGCATAGGCTTTATTGAATTTGGCTTATTGTTTTTTATATTATGCAATGCTTCCTCAGTTTGAACTATGTTGTTTGTTGAGGTACTGCACATCAAATTATTTTATTTTGTCATACACAATAATTTCTGACATCAGAGACAAAAACACATCATTTGGGCAGTGATGAGGCTGAAGTGGCAGCAGTGTTTCTTTACATGGTATGATATTTACTGTAATCTTAATTTTTTTATTAGTGCTTCCTGGAACAGTTGAGTATTGCTACTTTTAACTTGTATGTAATTTCCAGCTGTAACAATGGTAATGTATAAAGCATTAATGTTGTTAATCACTGCAATCTTATCTTATGACATGCTACTTCTTTTCCACAGTTCCATGAGGATTTAAGTAGTACCATTACAGGAATGAAGTGACCTAAGTCTCCCCTTTTCTTTCTTTCTTTTTTTTTACTTTATTTAATTATGTTCCTTTAAGTTAAACATTGGCATGTGTGTGTGTGTGTGTGTGTGTGTGTGTGTGTGTGTGTGAAGGTGAAATTGTTAAAGGAAATGTCATACTTAAATCATAGTAGGTCAAGGTCAAATGTATCATACACATCTCCTAAAGATAAGCTAGTGTCATGTTGCATGTGATTTTGAAGAGGGACTGTCATGAGAACTGGATGGTGACCTGGTTCAGTGTTGTGACTTACTTGATGCAAGTCATCTTGCAGACACTGGTCTGAAAGTGCTGTGGGACTGGGACCTCAAATGAAAGGTTCTGCTAGGTGTAGATGAACACTGATGTGGCCTGCATGAAATTGGTTCTGCTTGTTCCACACCCCTTTTAATTACAGTACATTATTGAGACGCACTTGTAGTCTCATGCAATCTGTCCTCGTGTGTCTGGACAGTATCCTGTCCTCTTCCCCTTCCAAGACTGACACCTACTTGAGTCTGATAAGTGCTAACTAATGTACAAATTGTGGTGGCCATTAATGCTTGGTCTGCCACCATACTATGCATCAGTGTGATTATAGCATTATCCAAAATCTGTACCATTTCCATGCAGTACTGGATGTCCTAATGTATGCCCTGGAGGAGTCTGACCATTTCCAGCTGACTCTCTGTAGCAGTACTCTGAGCCCCAACAGTGTCAAAACATATGTTGTTGGGCAGCGAATGCTTTATGTGTTTCCTGGGGTGGCTGTGATAAATTCCTGTGCCTGGTGCCCCTTTGTGAAGATGCCACTATGGACACTATTACCTCTGAAATTCTGCCATCATCTTTAAAGTGTATGTCTTGAACCAGAAATACTGGTGTACAGGTGCAGGGATTATCCTGTAGTGCAAGTGTAAACGTAATGTCAACATGTGCTTAACTTTGTGATGCACTGTCACTTCCTACAGAGTTACTAACATGTTGTGGGGTATGAGATCCTGCCATTAAACCTGGGAACTGCATGCCACTTTCCTCAAACTGCCTCATAAATATAACTATGTTATCATCATCATCATCATCTTCAACAGCCATTCTGCTGCTGATATCCTCCAAATTTATTGGTATAGTGGAACTGTCATATGATCCTGTAAAACATGAATTGAAAACATTCCCAGTAAAGAAGGAGCATACACTACTGTATGCTGAGTAAGAAACGAAGGGTGGGGAACTCCCACCATGCACACTGCCCTCATTGTGATTATGTGCAGTTGTGTAGAGGGTTCACTCACCAACAAGTTATTGTTATGTGTTTAATATAATCATTCCATGTCAACATTCAGTTCTCTGTATAAATATATTACTGTTTTAAAACCAATTTTCCTATTCAGACAGTTGTTGCTGCTGCAGATGTTGGTAATAGGCAGTGTCCAAACCATCTCCAATTATTCAGGTCATGTCATCTTCTGTGTCAGAGCCATCCCCACAAATGGACAGCACCCCCAACCATATAGTTTGCCCTTTCTTGCACTGTGTTACCGTGTAGCTCATTCACTGACTACATTAATTTCTATTACAGTTTGATTCCAGGCTTTTACCCTGTCAGTTTGTTTGGGCTCCCTTTATCAAACAGACATTTTCCATATATCCTAAGGGCTGCCATGTGGATGCAGTTTTCCTCATGGCTGAAGTTGTCCTTTCTCTGCCTTTATCCCTTGTTTTGCATTATTACATCACATAAAAATATGGCACAGTCAGGCACAAAAAAATGATGTAATCATCAGTCAAACAACACAGAAATGAAAACAGATAAAGAAAGTTAGGTGACTAACTCCCCATAAGTATATACATTTGCAGACTCTCAGTTCATGCCTGTAAAGTTGTGCTGAAGTAATGTTTGCACTATCATGAATACATTCACAATAGTAAGGAAAGCAGTTTGCTAACACATACATCCTTCCCCTAGTACATTCACAATAGTAAGGAAAGCAGTTTGTTAACATATGTATCCTTCCCTTGTACAGTCACAATAGTAAGGCGAGTAGTTGCTAACACATGCGTCCTTCCCTTATCCCCTACTACTTTCTTGAAATCATAACACTGTCATTTTTCTTTCATGAGTGACAATCAGAAATCTCTCAGTAAAGACACATCTATGTTGACCCAAGAAAACATCCTTGCCACAATTAGATCAATGCATTTCTACCACATATGCACAATCACTAAATAACAAAAAAGTAAATGATCTTCTCAATTATCACTAGTTATTTTCACTGCTGATGTAATGATTTTCCATTTACAAATGACAGCTTTACAGTATTTACCAAAGCCACTGTAATATACACATCATATGAGTAAAATAAACATATCTTGACATGAACTCAATAATCTCACATCAGTTTGAACTGTTTCATATTCATTTGCAATATTTTTATATTATTTTTTCTTACTTAAAAAATGTCTACAGTTTCCTATGTCATTTGCCACCAAACTTGAGTATTTTGCAAGTTAACATGGTGGTATAAAACTTATTCATGTAAGTTCAGGGTCATTTAGACATTTTTATGCAAATTATGCCCATTTATTTTTATCTCTAGGAATTGCAGTTATGAGCGAAAGTGTATGCCTATTTATGCACAGAAATAGGTCTCCGATACCTGTGAACATGACCTCAGATTCACGTGAACATGCTGAAGATAGTGGCAGAGGCAGCAGCACTCCTCAGAAGTCGCCAGAATGCTGTGGGAATGCACAGATAACTTCATTTATTCTCTAAACTGACAATGTTAAGAAAAGGCAAAATGGTGTCACATGCAAGTGAGTTTGAACAGCCATGAAGTAGCATCCCTGCCCATTTAACATTATCTGGAACACTATCAGCTGAAAGCACTCAGCATTTACTAAAAAAAATATCAGGAATACTTACTTCAGCAACCCCCCCCCAAAAAATATTAATACTGCTATACTACATGAGCAATGTATAAATGACATTCAGGTGCAATAATCCAAAAAGGTAGCAAAGGCAATGCACAGCAGCAGTAGCAATTGTAAGTAACATAAAAAAATGCCCCAAGATTTAATAAAGCTTACACAGAGCTAATCTCCATGTAAGTTTAGTGGCATGGCTCAAACATGGAGTTTGGAGCCTGTGCTATCCAGTAAACAAGGCTGGGGGCATGCACGAGCCTCCCAGCACTATTCCGGCACTGACGCGATGGAATAATGCAAATCACTTCATTTGCTGGTGAAAACCATGAAAATGAGGTGAATTTGTGATCCAGCAAGCATACAGGCATTCATGTTGGCGCCGTGTCTGCAGCAGAAATGTATGCGGTTAGTAACCGTGTACATTTCTGCAAAAATCAAAACGGGGCATGACAGCTCAAATTCAAGCATGTATTATGTTTATTAGGTATGCCAATGGTGAAAACTATGGCCATTGGCATGCCAAAGTGTTTTAAAATTGCAAAAATCAAAAGTTTTCTTTTTTGGCTGATTTCAGCCGTTTAAGTGGAGTGCAGCGACACGCAAACACAATTGTGCATAAAATAAAACAAAATCAGTAAAAAGTCAATTAAATGTGAAACATGAATTTTGCTATTATACTGGGCAGCATGCAGACTCATAACATTGACAGGTAACAGTGGTTGCTAAGGACATTTGTTTATTTATATATTTTTTATTTTTATTTTACATTTGTTGACCGGGAGAATCCAACTGGATAAATGTCCATTTTCAGCGGAGGCCCGGGGAGAAAAACTCCAGAGTTTGTAAATATACAAAGACAAGTAAACATATACAAAGTAATTTCACAGATAGAGAGACCAAGTACAAAACATAACATTTTAAAACTACATAGAGAAAAAAAATATTTTAGCTGCAAAATGTAGTAGCAGGACAGGTTAGATGTATGTCCAGTAATTTCTATTTGAATTAATGAGAGCATGTCTAATTTGCCCATAGATATGTGTAAATTTACAATATTGTGTTTGAGTATTATGGTGTAAGAAAGAGGTGGGGAGTACAGTGAGTAGTAGAGAGCTTTCAGGAGTATAGTAGAACTCCTGGCAGATGATGTTTGCATATTGAGAGTACTAGTATGCAGCGGTAGAATGAGAAAGACCTGAGAGAAAAGCAGGTGTAGACATAGGTTCCGGTGTAGTGGTGTAACTAGGGAATAAGGCAGTAGAGTATGTAAATGAGCTAAATTTATTGAATAGCAAAATGGGAGACTGTGTCCATAGGTACCTAACTGTGTAGGAGCTATAATGCGTTGGTGTAAGCAGAAGAAGCAGCTGACATGAAAAGGGTGTGTGTCATGCTTGGTGTAAGCACACTGGAGCTCCGCGGCTCCTATTTGCCCTCAGCTAAGCACAGCTAAGCAAGGGTGTGTGTCTGAGGCTGCTTAACTGTGCTTAGCTGGTTCAAGAAATGATGAGCGTGTTCATGTCCAGGGGAGGGCCTTTTCTGCTCAGCAATGTTTACACTAACTAAAACAGTTTGCACAGCATGTTGTGGGGCTTAAACACAGCAGACATAGAGAAAAAAAGGAAATAGCAGAATAAAGGAAATGAACTACAAATCACTAATACAGACTCTGCCACTCACAGTGGCCCATTCAAACCCCTCAATAATATAGCTGGCAGGTGGAATGTATCATAGTCAGCCAATCACACAGGCAGCATCTGCAGAACACCAGTATAAAGTATGCAAGCACCTTTCAGTCCGGTTTTTCCCCACAAACTCTGCACCATTAGGGTACACATTTGGGAATTTTAACTGACAAAATGATAGGGGCTGCTGCTGCTTTGCTACATCTGTATGTGCTACAGACTGAGGGCAGTGATGAGGATAATGCTGACAACTGGCCCAGACCAAAGAGTTGAAGAGTGTTCAGATCCAGGGTAACCTTCCATGGACTACATGATCTGGAGATACTAGAGCACTACAGAGTGGACAGGGACATACTTCAACAACTCACTGAGCTCTGCCAGCCTCTCCTCAGACCCAGAACCAACAGAGGGGAACCCATCTCATTTGAAACCAAGGTATGTGTAGCCTTAAGAATACTACTCTCAAATGAAAATCAGCAACCAGTCCAGGAACCTCCCACCTCGGTGAAAATGTAATATGCACGAAGCACCAAGCAGTAATATAGAAGCTCACAATAAGGTATCACAAAGCTCCACACAGTTTATTAACGTCACAAACTTTTTTGAAACACGTTTTCATCAGACTCGACTTCATCAGATAATACTTTCAACCAACCATTCCTCTCATTTAAATGCACTTTGTAAATTAATTAAGTAATAAGCACATTAAATTAATCTAATTGGTGAACAAACACTCAATCCTGTATATAAAGGCACATAAGAACTATTGTTAAAATACATTTAAAATACATTTAAAATGTTAAACCACATTTTTTGCTAATAAAATAGTATTAATATATTTACTGGTGTTATATACACTCTCTGTATTTATAGAATAAAATACTATTAAATAGAAGAATGACAACTTGTTCTTTCTTAGAATACTCATGCCTGTACTCAGTATGTGTTTCCTTCTGTGCTGTTTTTTTAAAAATATATGTGTGTTGTAAATATATAAAATTATATGTTATATATCTATGTTCTGTTATACCAAAACTGAATAAATAAATAAATACATAAATACACATTCCTACACTACAGTGGGGTAAATATTATGTAATTTCATGTTATATTTTCCCTGCCTTGATCTTTAGATAAGGTACAATAGAAATAAAATCATTTAATCCAGGAAATTTATTAGAATTCAATAAGATTTGCCAATAGGTCTCCCTATGGGCCAACCTGGCTTCCCATGATCCACCCCGAACATCCCTGGAAACAGATTCCAAAACAAAAAACATGAACTTGGCCCCATCACATGTTGTGGTATGCCTAAATAATGCATTTTTACTATTGCATTTTTGAATTTCATACTGGTGTTCGTAAATACGCCTTTTTAAATGTCGTTCCGTCTTGCCTACGTAAAATGCCTGGCAAGACTGGCAAATAGCCAGGTATACCACCCCCTTGGTGTTACAATTATAAAATCTTTTTGACATGATTTTTCTATTCCTACTTTCCAAGTGTATGTATTCTGTATTTGCTATGTGTTTACATTGAGGACACCTTCCACATCTAAATGTCCCTTTCCTCTGCCCGTTGGAGAATACTTGATGAACTTCTTGTTCTAAGGTCCTCTTGATGTTAACATCCATAAAATTATTGAAGAAGAATGGAAAAATTTCCAAGACCTTACAGATTTAAACAACCTTAAGGGTAAAGATGTAAAAACTATATATAGGAAGGGTGTTAACATCAAGAGGACCTTAGAACAAGAAGTTCATCAAGTATTCTCCAACGGGCAGAGGAAAGGGACATTTAGATGTGGAAGGTGTCCTCAATGTAAACACATAGCAAATACAGAATACATACACTTGGAAAGTAGGAATAGAAAAATCATGTCAAAAAGATTTTATAATTGTAACACCAAGGGGGTGGTATACCTGGCTATTTGCCAGTCTTGCCAGGCATTTTACGTAGGCAAGACGGAACGACATTTAAAAAGGCGTATTTACAAACACCAGTATGAAATTCAAAAATGCAATAGCAAAAATGCATTATTTAGGCATACCACAACATGTGATGGGGCCAAGTTCATGTTTTTTGTTTTGGAATCTGTTTCCAGGGATGTTCGGGGTGGACCATGGGAAGCCAGGTTGGCCCATAGGGAGACCTATTGGCAAATCTTATTGAATTCTAATAAATTTCCTGGATTAAATGATTTTATTTCTATTGTACCTTATCTAAAGATCAAGGCAGGGAAAATATAACATGAAATTACATAATATTTACCCCACTGTAGTGTAGGAATGTGTATTTATGTATTTATTTATTTATTTATTTATTCAGTTTTGGTATAACAGAACACAGATATATAACATATAATTTTATATATTTACAACACACATATATTTTTAAAAAAACAGCACAGAAGGAAACATATATTGAGTACAGGCATGAGTATTCTAAGAAAGAACAAGTTGTCATTCTTCTATTTAATAGTATTTTATTCTATAAATACAGAGAGTGTATATAACACCAGTAAATATATTAATACTATTTTATTAGCAAAAAATGTGGTTTAACATTTTAAATGTATTTTAAATGTATTTTAACAATAGTTCTTATGTGCCTTTATATACAGGATTGAGTGTTTGTTCACCAATTAGATTAATTTAATGTGCTTATTACTTAATTAATTTACAAAGTGTATTTAAATGAGAGGAATGGTTGGTTGAAAGTATTATCTGATGAAGTCGAGTCTGATGAAAACGTGTTTCAAAAAAGTTTGTGACATTAATAAACTGTGTGGTGCTTTGTGATACCTTATTGTGAGCTTCTATATTACTGCTTGGTGCTTCGTGCATATTACATTTTCACCGAGGTGGGAGTTTCCTGGACTGGTTGCTGATTTTCGTTTGAGTTTGGTTTTACAGCAGTGTCTTAAGAATACTAGCTACAGGTACTTTCCAAAGACCTACTGGGGACATCATGGGGATCTCACAGGCATCTGCATCCAGGGTACTCCACCAGTTCCTGGATGCCATGTTACCAAATGCTGGTGGGTACATTTATTTCGCCAGCACCCCTGAGGAGAGGACCAGCAATATGCATCTCTTCCACCATTTAGCAGACTCTCCAGAGGTACTGGGTGCCATAGACTGCACTCACATACACTTCAAAATACCACCCAATAAAGACAGTAGAGTGTATGTCAACCTCAAGGGCTATCACTCCATCAACTGCCAGGTCATGTACAATGCCCAAGGCATTATCATGAATGTGTTTGCTGGCAGACCTGGCAGCTATCATGACTCCCACATCTGGCATGCCTCACAGCTGTACCAGGCATTTGCCAGGGGGAGGGACATCTCATATGGCCATCTTGCGGGGGATGCTGGCTACGCACTGTAACCATGGATGATGACACCCATCAGAAATGCACACACACCCACTGAAGAATGCCATAATGAGGCACACGCACAAACTAGGAACATTATAGAGTATGGGTTTGGGATGCTCAAGTCACAGTTCCGCTGCCTTAACATATCTGGTGGAGCCTTGCACTACTCTCCAGCCACATGTGCGCACATCTTAATAGTATGTGCCTTCTTACACAATATGATCCTGTGGAAACAGGTGCAGCAGGAACATCACAGGGAAGCGGCACATAGCCCTCCACCATTGCCAAGGTTTCCACAGGCACAGGGGTACTCGGAGGAGGAACCCCCCCCTGAGCCTGCCCATGTAGGCAGATGCAGGCATGCCCAGTATGCCCTGACCTTGGCAAAGAGGCAACACATAGCACATACACTGACACCCTAGGGACCCAGGGACTAACACCTCTCTCCGACTCGCACGCACAGTAAAATGGATGCCACACACATTACACTACCTGTACCTTACCATGTATAGGTTATGTGCTGTGTGCATCTGGCAGAGTCATCCCTCAAGCACCCTCCTCACAACTGCTGCAGACACAAGGTAACTCACTCTTCTTAGCAATGGATGAATGGAGTAGTACATTTTGGTAACATATCTCAGGTATTGCTGCATGTATGCAAGGGCATGGGATGGCCTACCGGGATAGCAGCAGACAACTGAGAGTTATGTGGGACAACAGGAAATGTCTTCCCAATATTGGCTTCCACAGAGTATGCAGTAGTCCCCTAGGTGACAAAACTCACTGTAGTGTATGTGGGGGACAAATAAACTGGGGGTCATAGGTCACATGCATGGATGTCGATGCTGGAGTTCCATGCTCACCCCTCAGTCTCTCCCACCAAGTCAGCCATAGAAAACCATAAAGAAATGTCTGGCAAAGGCCCACAAACAGGGGCAATGATGAAATAGTCCTCTTACAGACTTACACAGTGATATTACAACAGGTCTTGCAGTTGCATGAAGTCTCTGAAGGGTAGGAAGTCTGAAACTCAAATGTCTGCCATTACATTCTAACCTTTGCTCTTTAGTGATATGCCAGTATTCTCCAAGACAGGCACAATACTATGCTAATTGGAACCAAAATTAAAGCCAACATCTGCACAGTCTGTGCCAATGTGTACAGTTGACAGGTATGTCCCCCAAACCCACCCATAGAAATGCAGTAACATGTATGTTTATATGGTAATAGCAGCAGAGCACACATTCCCAAGACTGTCTTAATCAACTTGATAACTTGCTGTACGTCCACAATATGCAGGGGTCAATGAGCTATATATATTTGTGGTTAATACTGTCAGGAAGTGGGCAGCACTTACTCTTGGCTGTTGTTGCTTAGTGGCCTAGGTACAGTACTGTGGTTGACAGGCTCCATGTTTCAAGACTTTCTTTGCCAACTTTTTTGCATGTCAGCTACACCTACAGTAGGACCTGTACACACTGTCCAGAAGTCAATATCAGTTACTGCAGGAAACATGGACAAGTCAGGGACAGGGGGCCACTCATATGGATAGTACACAGCTCAGAGCAACCTACACAGTGCCTAGCATACCTCTCAACTGCACAGATTTTTGCAAAATGTCCAGAGTTTTGCATCATAATTGTGCTGTTTTTCATGAAATTGTGATTTTTCTGGCAAATCACCGGCAAATCATTAAAGACTAATGTCAGAAAATAATGAACAGATTTTAGTTTCAGATTTCCTACCCTTTAGAAAAATGCATGCTAATGCAAACCCTGTTATTGTACCAGCTATCTAAGTTTGTAAGGGCAATATTTAAAACCTGTCCCTATTTTGGTCCTTTGTTCCCCAATTATTTATGGCTTTCTCCAGATTTCTGGCTCTGAGCGGTTGAGAGGTATGGTACCTAGTAGGACAGCAGGTACCTGAAAGTTAGTGTACTCCCAGGTTATAAATGGCTGCCACCTTACTGTGTCAGCACTGACAACAAGTCACTGGCCACCACCCATACTCCTGGAATGACAGGCTGTTACAGAAGGACCACAGGTATGCCACCTATATCTGTTCTGCTTGTCCTAACATTGCATTTGCCTGCCAAACTGTTGGCAAAACAAGAAAGGTTCATGTCAAAACATCAATGACAGACAGTGGAGAAGCAAATATCATACCCATAAGAAAAAGCAAGGAAATACCAAACCGGTCTCCCAACTGTCTATGTTTGGCAGACCATTATTAGCACCCTGTCCCCATGTGTGGGCCTGTGTCTGACTGTCATATATGGGCCTGTCCAGATGTCAGTATGTGACAGGTTGACAGCTAGGGCCAACATGTAGCCTCATAATAACATAGCAACAGAAACTGTCTAAGGACCAAAGCAGATGTAGTGGGGCAGTAATGGACAACCTGCTAAATAGGTACACTCAGGTGTGAAGACCATAACCCTGTGTGTGATGTTACAGAGTCTACCCCACTCACACCAGAAATACAAATACATAACAGCAGCCACTGTAGGCAAAGCCTGTGACTGGACTACAGAAGGACAAAGAGATACACATAAGAGGAAGGGGAAACACTGGCCAGACAAATGGAAAATGTGCACACCAGAACAAATTGTGCAGTAACATAGGTACCCTTCAGAGTATGGAGTCAGTAAACATCACTCACAGCTACATAACACACACTCACATAAGTGGATGTCCTCAACAAAACAAAAACACAAACAAAGGACACCTCAGATGCAAAAACAAATGAGAACTCCACAAACCTACACACCACAAAACATGTATAGTCCACACACCAGTGTCTCACAACTACTAAGGCCTTACCATAAACCAAATATATTACTCCCCAGGCTGGATAAGGAGAAAGTCATGATTACTTGTCTGTCAGGTGCCAGAACCCGCCATATCACACATGCACTCAGGTCATTTCACAACAGGTACTGTTATCACTCTGGCCTAGTCCATGGCGATGTGAATGACATCAGATATACCTCCCTTGACTATAGGAAGACAGACATGATTCAGCTTGCTAAATATGTGTCCCATTCAGGTATGTGCCTAGCCTTAAGCAACATTCTACCGTCACCTGGAATGATGGCTCAATACAAATAGAAAATTATTGTCAGTAACAAATGGCTTACTTACTGGTGTCATCCCAGGGGGATCTACTGCCTGACAGCCTGGAAACATATGATTGACAAACCATGCTGCTTTGCTAGAGATGGCCTGCATCTGTCGCACTTGGCCTTCAGGCCTCTGTCAAAGACCATTATCTCCACCATAGTGCCTTTTTAGGGAAAGTCATGGGATCAATGCTACCAACATAAAGCACTTAATAAAATGCAAAGTAAAGGCCATGCTGCTAAATGCTAGGAGTCTAAACAGGAAAATGCACTCTTTGCAAGAATTTGTAACCCTAGCAGATGGTGACATTTGTGCACTCACAGAAACCTGGGCCACAGCTGTGGAGAGCAACCCATCCTTACCTGATCACTCATTCTATCACACAGCCAGACCCCAAAATGTGGGCAGCAAAGCCAAAGAAGGTGGAGTATAAATATATATTAGACAGACACAGACCTCCATGCTAGTCAAACAGTCTGACACACACAAGACACTCCAAGTGCAGTCAACCGATGACAAGACCCCTATGCAAATTATAGGTAGCTACAGGCCAACATATCTGACTCAGGATACCCACCCCACATATCTGGCCCTCTACAAATCTATAAAGATTCAACCCGCTACCCTGATCCTGGCTGACTTATATTACCCAACCACTGATTGGAAAACCAACCATGCCAGGACAGAAGTGCACAGAGATTCCCCCAGCTTATCAATGCTAAATCCTTAGGATAGCTACTTGATACCCCCACAAGATGCAATACATATGTCGGACTTGGCAGTAACCAACATGATTAACCACTGCAGCACCCCTATGGTATCATCCACCCTGGCAAGATCTGACAAAAAAGCGGTCATGTTCAATATCACCATCTCTCCTGACCCCCTTCTAGCCATGGTAAAATGAAAATGTCTCCCAAGCTGATCACAACCACCAGAGGGATGGTATAAACAGCTGAACAGCCCCCTACCTCACTGGAGGAACAGGCACCAATGTCCAAATGTACACAAAAGTACTATACCAGCAGATATATATATATATATATATATATATATATATATATACAGATGCATGGAATCAGGAATACCTGACAGGTCAACATCATCGTTTGCAAGGGAGAGTAAACCAATTTGCAATCATCTGCAATAAAGGAACTGTATAACAAAAGAATGACATTGCTGTCCAGGGCCAAGAAGGAGCAACTGCACAACTGGAAGTAATCACCCCTTAGCCTGAACAAACAAATAAGAGCACCACTAAAATCTTCTAAAGGCATATCTAAGTCCAAATTGCCCACATCTAAGACAGACAATCATAAGGCCTTCCTCACATATGTCTGCATTCCCAAAGGAAGCTCCCAGATCTGTATAGAACTGGTGGTCAAGTACACCACATAGACAAATGCTGTAGATATAGACAATCTACTGGCTGACAGATTCAGTGGAAATGTCTCCCCTCTGCCCCCCATCAGGAAAGCAGGATATCCCTAGTGCCTGACCACCCAACCCTTACCACTAGGGAACAGGGCATCACTTCCCTCTCAAAGCCAAAAAGACAGCCTCCATGGGACCTGAATACATCCCAGGCTGCAACCTACATGAACCCAGGCATGAACTGGCAGCATCATTATGCACCTTACACAACAAAAGCCTGAGTACTGCCTTTGTCACAGCTGAGTGGTGGACAGTCACTGTCATCCTTGTACACCAAGGTGGAGTGTACACTGATCCGTGAAATTAAAGACCCATCAGCCTAACTAGCCTGATCTGGAAGGCCATGCAATGGATCATCATGGACCTCATTAACAGGGACATTGGCAAACTCCAAATACTTGACCCCACTCAGCCTGCCTTTCTCAAGGGGAGGTATGTCAGTGAACTCTATATGATTTTCCTGAGACAGCCAACAAAGGCATGGATGAGGGAAAGATGGTGCACTTTAGCCACTTTGACTTGGCCAAAGCCTTACACACTATTCTCCACTTAGCCATAGTACATGAACTGTGTCAACTTGGCAGCAATCCATATGTTACCAGATGGGTAACAAACTGGTTCATTGATAGAGCCCACATGATCATAATAGGGGTAGCCAACTCAAGCAGTACACCTGTAATGAGTGGCATACCACAGGGAACAGTCTGGGGGGCCTCTGGTATATGGTATATACTTCCCTGAGGTACAGGCCAAAAACACTGGCCTATGGCTAACCAAGTTGGCAGATGACTGCAAGCTGGGAACAGCCATCAATACCCAAAGTGATGTGGATGTCCTATAACAGAGTCTCACCAAAACAAATGACTGCTGCCAGAAACATGGCCTCAAGCCAAATGCCTGCAGATGCATCAACATCCCCTTTGGGGAGACTGATGTCCCCACATATTATCACTTTAACAACAATGTCCTGCATACACAATCAGTACTGAGGCATTTGGCCACCCAAGTTGATAGCACCCTGAAGTCTGAGCACCATGTTGCTTCCATTGTACAGAAAGCTTCATAGATGGGCCAACTCAAAAGTAAGGGTATCTCATCCAAGGACAAAGAGGTCATAAGATCCATATATTCTAAACTTATAAGGCCAATTAATTTGTACAACACCCCCTTCAGCATGCACCTCACAAAGCACATGCAGCTGGAGAGACCACAGAGGTTCCTCACCGGGAGATTCCAGGACCCCAGACACCTACCCTACACAGATAGGCTAACAGCACTGTCCCTCTACTCAGTTCCACACAGACTCCTCAGAAATTACCTCTGTCTGGTATAGAAAGCAATCCAGACCCTGCCTTGATGGGACTGTTGCACATCTGGAAGGCAAGGCCCACTCAAATAACCTGTAGGTGCACCATCAACCTGGTCTGTGATACCAGTAGGGCTTGTTGGTGTGACAGATACATGTCCCACAGACTCCCTCATCTGTGGACTACACTCCCTGTCCACATCAAGCCAAGTCCCTCAATATCCCTTGTGAAGTGCTCCCTGTATAAGTGCATGGGGAAACAGAAAATACAGTCCTGTGATTCCACCTGTGTCCCTGCTGGACAGGGGCTCTAGGTGCCGACATGTCTTAACTTAGGCTACACTGTCATCTGTGAGGGTTATAAGGGCTTCAAGGCCAATAGCCTAGTAACTTCATATCAACCTAGCAACCTATAAACAAATATCTCTCAGTGGTGCACCACATTACTCTGTATTGCTCTGCCACTGACATAGCTGGAAATCACAGTGCTATGTGGAATATACCACAAACATATAATGGACATCTCTGCTCAGTAGTATGCACTCTGTACCCACACCAGGATATGGCTTTTCAGTTAAGAAGAATACCACACAAGCAAGAGATCCCCACCCAGTATATCGCTGAGGTGCTGGACTGTTTACACAGCTTCATCAGCCAATCAGCTGTAACCATACCTCTCAAACGGCTGGATTGGTCAATAATGTCTATAGTTTGGCTCACAATTGTGGTCTGTGCATCATATATCTCATATTTCTCAGGTAAATCACTGTGATGATCTGAGGATTTCTGTCAGTAAGTAATGACACAATACATTTCAGTGTCAGATGTCATCTATGTCAGAATATGTCTGCTAAAACAAACCCTGTTACTCTAGCAACTGTCTATGTTAATAAGATCATTATTTACAGTATCTCCCTATGTTTGGGCCATTGCCCCTCCCCCCCATTTTGGCAGGTTATCTCCAAATTTCTTGCACTGACAGGTTGACAGATATGGCTGTAGCACACAAAATCCCAGACCAGAGTACAACTATCTCTGGAATGGAGTCCCACTCTTACTATAGAAGGTCATACTGGGCATGCTCATACACTTTGAGAATTACAGCCCATGTCAAAACCCACATCAGAGTATATAACTGTATTGCGCATATATGTCTCTGCATACAGACAGCTATGTACACCTTAACTGTCACTACCCACACCCGTCAGACAGGATTTCCCTCAGCTAGCTGTAGGTGGCCCATATGTGATATATCTGCATATGTTGCATGTGATACACAGACATATATATGGGCAACATATAACAATAGTTCAATCATACACACACATAGCCATGGGGAAGAGAGAGGCAGACAGTGATAGAGGGAGAGAGAGAGAGAGACACTGGGAGACACACACAGAGAGTGAGTCATATACAGGGATATCCTGAAAGGTACAGAGTGATCTGCTGCAGATAGTTGCATACCAGTTGTAACCAGTCGCATGTGCCAGCATAAAAGTGAGCCCCATTGTGTAATAGTACTGATGTAGGGGGTTGTAATATCACATCACTCACCTTTGTGTGTGTGTTTGTAGGTTAAAGTATTATGAGGCCTTTCCCACTCAATACACATCCAAAGGCCCTACTGTACAGGATCTGCTGATGTCATTCACCTTAGAAGTGCCTTTGGACATTCATCAGCCCTGGAAGTTTTGTGATGTGTGTGATAGCTGTGTAACACAATCGTACAAATAACTTGATAGGTAGGGGCTCTAATCTCAGTTCTGGCAAATGTAAGTATGTGTGTGTTTGTAGGTTAAAGATTTTAGGCCATTCCCACCCAGTACAATGTGCATTGCCCTACTTTACAAGGGCTGCTGATGTCATTCACCTTAGAAGTACATTTGGACAGCCTTCAGCCCTATAAGCTCCATGGCATGTGCGATAATTAAGTAACAGTATAGTACAAATAACTAGATAAGCAGGTGTTCTAATCTCTAGTATCAATAATTAGATAGGTAGGGGTTCTAATCTCAGTTCTGGCAAGTGTGTGTGTGTGTGTGTGTGTGTGTGTGTGTGTGTGTGTGTGTGTGTGTGTGTGTGTGTGTTGTAGTGAGAACCATATCCTCTGGGGGTGGATTATACCATTTTGAGGTGTGTTTCACCCAGTACACTTCCCATTGCCCTACTTTACAAGGGCTGCTGATGTCATTCACCTTAGAAGTACCTTTGGACAATCCTCAGCCCTATAAGCTCCATGGCATGTGCGATAATTAAGTAACAGTATAGTACAAATAACTAGATAAGCAGGTGTTCTAATCTCATTTCTGGCAAAGGTGTGGGTGCATATATGTGTGTTTGTAAGTGTCTATGCTTGTAGATTAAAGTATTTTGAGACCATTACCACCCAGTACACTTCCCATTACCATACTTTACAAGGGCTGCTGATGTCATTCACCTTAGAAGTACCTTTGGACAGCCCTCAGCCCTATAAGCTCTGTGGCATGTGTGATAACTGCATAACACTGTAGTACAAATAACTAGATAAGTAGGGGGTTCTAAACCCAATACTGGCAACTGTGTGTGTGTGTGTGTGTGTGTGTGAGAACCATATCCTGTGTGTGTGTTTGGGTGGGTACCATATGCCCCGGGGTGTGGGTTATACCATTTTGAGGCATGTCCCACCCAGTACACCTCCCACTGCCCTACTTTACAAGGACCACTGATGTCATTCACCTTAGAAGTACCTATATACACTCTTCAGTACTGTAAGCTCTGTGACACATGCAATAACTGTGTAATACTATAATACAAATAATTAGATAAGTGGGGGTTCTAATTTCAATACTGACAACTATAGCTTTTGTGTGAAGCATTTCCCCTGTGTGTGTTGGTTATACCCTTTTACAGCCTATTGACCCCCTCCTCTTGGTATTACTTTAAAGAGCCAGTGAATGGCATCTGCCTTACATGCACCATGTTACACTATACAGTCCATACCAGTCATCTGTACAGATGAATATGGAATATCCAGATGTTTGCAGCCTATATGTTGTTTGTGTCCTCTAACAATGGTCATTTATGAAAAATCATTGCCAAATATATCACAGTTACCATAGTGACAGACATGTCAGCATCAGACTTCGTACCTGTCTGAAACATCATGCTGATACAAAGTCTATTACTCTATCACTTGTCCAGGTTTCTAAGAGCAATATTTGAGACCAGTCACTATTTTGAGTGGTTTATCCCACTATCCATGAAGGCATTCCCAAGATTACTTGCTGTAAGAGGCAGTAAGTTATGTCGCAGGCACATAATCTCTGTGGTGCATGTAATGTGTCCTTAGCACTATAGTGCCTGCAAGTGGATACATAGGGTTACTAATCTGTCTATTGGCAACTGTGTATGTGTTTTTATATGCATATCCCCTGTTGCTGTCTTTACAGTATGTATGCAATGGTTATACCATTTTTGTGTGCCTCTTCTACCCTAAGTCCCCCATTGCCAACCTAGTTTCAGCCCCTACATATGTCATCCACTTTACAAGCACAGTTACACAGTTTCTAACACAAAGGCACTGTGATGCATACAATAGTCATATCACTGTGTAGTGTACATAAAATAGATAGGTAGGTCATCTAATATGAAAAGTGTCAACTCTATGCATGAGTGTTTCAATGCATGTCCCAATGCAGCAGTGTGTGTGATAGCTCTACCATGTTAAGGGCTTCCGAACCTACCACTGGCAATCCTAACAGCCCCTGCAATTGTCACCCACTTGAATAGTAGTGGCAGACACTGCAACACTACATTAACACTGTGGTGTTTGTGTTATGTATCTAGCACTATCGTTTGTAAAACTGGGCCGGTAGAGGTAATGCTCAGCACTTCAACAGCTGCCCTATGTACAAAACTATGATTCTGTGTGCACTACTAGCACAAGAGGCAAGACTCGCATAAGAGATAGCAGACACACATGCTGGTGATTGTCAGGTTAGGCTAACACAGTCTGACCTGTGTCAGGAATACACTCCCCAAACCAGTCAAACACAGTATCATGCATGCCTTCATCAACTACATCAAGGTTGAGTGGATGGGAAAGAAATGGCAGGGGCAACAGGTACTGATAGGTGAATCTGTTGGGGTTAAAGTAATGGCTAGGCTTGTGAGGGACTTAGTGTCAGTACTCAAGAAACCTCCTCTGTATGTATGAGCCTGTGGTACTACAGAACACCCAGGTGACATGTATGAAGACTAGCTCTCAGTGTCAGAGGGTACGTATGCAAGGTCACAGTGTCTGTCCCCATTGTCCCTCACACACTGTTGCATGCATTCACACCTAGTAAACATGTACATATACAGCTGTACCTTGATTATTAAAAGGTCACTGTGTTTCCACTCCATCAGACTCATCATTGGTAATGTCAGCAGGCCCACAGCCTGCAGACCCACAGACACCTGGAACACAAACAGAATACGGTATGTGAGACTACAGTCAGTCAACAGTACTAACATCAATAATGCATCATGGCTAAAAAGGCACATACACTCCGATGTGTACCCATAACAATTGCCAGCAGGCAGCACCTTATGCAGCATTACACTACTACACTGTGCTATATTCACCTTGTGCATCAGACCCATATTAGCATGTTTCTGCATCAATGGTATGGATAACAGGGGTGTGGCGTAGGTATCATCACATGCACAGGGTGTGGTGTGGGTTTGCCAGAGGCCTAAGCTGGGCCACATGGTTGACATCATGTGTGTGTCTGTGTGTCTGGAGGAGTGGTGTTCAACTGGGCCATGCAGCAGAGCTGTTTTTGTCTGGTGGTGACCTACATGTGATAGAGATGTGTGAGTGTTTGCATGCACACAGTCAAGACATGTGATTGCCCTACACAGGGGTATGTTGGACAGCCATGGACAATACATGGCAGGATGTACAGTTCACTATCTCCAGTCACGGACATGGGAGATGGTTCTGCCAGGAGTCTCACTGGCACCACCAGGCCCAAGGTCAGATGCAGTACTACTCCATGATGGTGACTGCTGTTTGCTGGATCCATGTCCCTGACAGGACTGGCCAGGACCACGTGCCTATGACCTGCTCTGCTGTGGTGTGGACAGCACCGTCCCTTCAGTAGTGCTGATGGTACTGGCACTATGGGAGTGTGAATGTACAGAATCACGTGGACTCTCAGCTGATCTTGTTACTGACCTATGTCCACATAGCTGACACCCTACTCCCACTACATGCTGAAGCACAGACATTACACAGTCGAGCAATGACAATGTCTTACCCCACTGTCTATCCACGACATCAGCATAATAACGTACAGCATCACCAAGGCCATGGAGGTCATCATGCATGGCAGGATAGCTCCCTGGCTATGGCTAGTGTCTACACTCACACTTGCCATAGCCACCACCCTCAAACTGTCCTTTATCTATGGCTGCTGGGGACTGGGAATGTGGGGGCATACTGACTGTGTGGGGACATTGCGGGTGAAAGTGGGATGCCAAACAATGGCACAGATTCAGCCCCTGACAACCCCAGCTGTGCCTCACTATGAACACTATCATCATCAGAGTCTGCTAAGACACTGACATCAGGTTGTGAGGGGGGAGAGACCCCAACCTCCATGTTCAACTGTGAGGGGAAGACAACATATGTAAATTAATACCTGCACTATAATGTTTGCTCAGACACACACACACACACATACACACACACACAAACACACACACACACACACCACGCGCACACACAAACACACGCATGTACACAGACACATACAGGGAAAGGGGCACAAAGGCATTATACAGACCTCACAATTTCTGAATGATGACATGTACAACACATAATCAGACCACAGCAGACACACTCTGGACAGGCCCTCAACAACATGCAGTGCAGCTATGTCCACTTAATGTTGTTACTAATATACACCACTGAGATACATGAGGAGTGGTATTATGTGATGGACCTTCACCTAACACACACTGCACCTGTGTACACAATATTGATATACCCATGTATAGCACAGTGGCAACACCTACAGAAATGTACATGCCAATATGTTACAGTTCCTGTGAATAGGCTCCTGTGATGACCACTGTGATGAATTGCAGTTAATCCCACCACAAGTGAACATGCACATATTGCAATATGGCTAAGAGTAACAGTTGTGTGCATGGAAAAATGCATGCTTTTAACATGCCTAGGATATTAGTGTGCCACAATAAGACATTTCCATACTCACAGGCTTCAGGCAACTGTTCTCCAGCCAGACCAGAAGGACCTAAGGAGTTTAGGGGGAGAGGTATTGTCAGCACACTCACATGTGGCATTGGTATAGGATAAATGATGCAATTCTGAACATGTACAGTACAAGCTCTGATACTACACAATTTGCTGTCATTCACAATAGATGTGCACTTGTGTGCATTACAAAACCCCACCCATAAATGCAGTTTGACCTGACATATGCATCCAGATACTCCAAGAATGCCAGTATGAATGATACAGTATTGAAGTGATGTCCACTGGGGCTTTACCTGGATGCTTCTCACCTGTTGACTGTGTGCCATCCAACTCCACAGCATAGGATTGTATGGTTTCCTGGGGTGCGTTGGCTGTACCAAGGTTGGCGAGGAACTCCTCTGTTGGTGTAAGTGGGGGTTGCGTAGCAGGACCCCCACCTGTGGCTGTCTGGTCTCTGGCCACAGTTGCAGCCCTTTGCTGGGCATGGTGTATTAGGTCAGTGGCCCTGTGCCTGACCTGTGCATATGTTCAGCCATGTTGCCCCAGATTGTTCAAGTGACCACAGGACAGTCCGCTGTTGCAGCTGCTGTCTCCCCCTCCCAAACATGACTGTGTGATGCAGTCTTATGGCATCTATGATTGCTGCAGTCTCAGCATCTGAAAATGATTGCTGCCACTGTTGAGACCTGAAAGACATGAACAGGGAAACACATAATAGGACCTCATATACTGGGCACTGTTATGTACAGATCCTGAACATCCACATTTGCTAGCACTATCCACTGCTAAAACCCACATCATACCCCTGCTATCTATCAGCACATTATGTGTGTGGGTAGTTTTACCATACTGGCATTACAGCATGCATTGCACTCCTGATCCCGATGTTATATGTTCCCCCAATGAGGATCATTAATGTGCATAATCCTCCATTCATCATTCACATCAGATGGCACATGCAGCAGCTGGGGACATCACAAAAGTTCACTACTAAGGCATACCAGCCCATAAGACATCTACTGTCCACCTATTGGCTATGAGGCGAACCCTCTACCCAGTGTCATACATACCCCTCAAGAGTTACCTCACTCTGGCATGCCAGGCAATCACACACTCCACATCGCTGGGACTGCTGCATGAGTGCAGGTCATGCTAACACACGCACAAACACACAGCCTCCATCTGGTGAGTGACCTGGACTGGCCTTGTTGGCAGTTTGGATGTGTGTGTCACACATTTACCCTGTGAGGGAATGGGCACCCTGTCCACATGGCTGCTCAGGTCCCACAGCCTAGTAACCTGGTGTGGTACGTGGAATACCATAAGTGGCCTGTCTGCTGTGACAGACTGTGTTGTTATGTGTCCACACATCAGTGCCATTGACTGCTGGGTGTCCGCTATAGGCAACATTACAGTACCATGTCTTCAAGCCTAAATCCCACAAATAGGTGAGTCTCCTACAGGTGTATGTGGACATTCCAGCAACATTTGAGGTACACAAAAAGTGAGATCAGTGCATATGTGTTGTAGGGTGACCTCCTCATAGGTGTCTGACATCTTCAGCACCCAGATGTTTGTGGAATGTGTACATGTGCCTGAAAGATGTAGACCCCCTTGCCAGACAAATGTGTATTACTGCACACCAATTGAACAATACATGATGTTTGTCCACATAGTTTGGGGAATGTGTCTGTGGCATGCCAGATCCCTGGGGGCACAGTGATGGTACCTGGGTAACCAGTACTGTATCCATTCCCTTACATTGTATTCTCAGTATGTCCACACTGCCACTGACCCAGTGCCAGTATCCACTCACTACTACTACTTATGACTTGCTGTCCTGCTGCAGGAGTCACCAGGCATGCTAGCCATTGGCATGAGGCAGTCAGATACAGGTGTGGAGTACACACTCACCTAGGCAGAGTATGTCATGAATGGTCAAGGAGACCTGGACAATCTGTGAAATAACCCTGTATGTCATTCTCAGACTGAAAGTATACCATCTGTATCCACCAGTGCATACTGTCAGTGTGATGCCTCTGCATTAGCTCAATCATCAGGGAGCCTAAATACTCACCACTACCACCAGTGAGGAATGTACACAATGGCAAGATGACAAGTAAATGCACATTAAAGTACAATTACCTTTCAGAGCACACAGAGGTCACAGTCAGTGTGGGGATTATCTTTTCCTCTCTCTACACATCCCCAATAACACTCCCCACTGGCACACCTATGAGGTTAACATCTCAGCAGAGTGGTCAATTCAAAACTTCTGTCAGCCTCTCTGTCCAATCAGTACTTCGGGTCCCTGTACAAGTAGCTGACACACACACTTCGCTATTAGAGTTTTGAACCATACACACACAAACACACACACTTCTGGTAAAGTCTGGCACAACTTTGCAACCTATGGGCCTTTCAGCACAGACTTTAAGGTAGTTCTGACTGCTACAATCCATCTCTTTAACAGCTGCTATAAGGCCCCCAACAAAAGGTGACAAATCCTACTGTGTGATGAGCCTATTAGCAAAATGGTAAGTGTGACCAAGACCAAGGCTATTGCAGTGATCTATATAGAGTCACCACATGCATATATAAGTACTCTAAGAGCTGACTTAGTGCTATACAGATCAGACACAATGACAGGGTTTAATGATATGTGATAGTAACTAATAAAGGAACAAGAGAATACTCTATCAATTCAATAATGTATGAACTCGATATATAACGTACAGTTCAACATGCACTTCCGCACCAGTTGTTTACTATGCACAGAACCTGTATAGGTCTCTTACATTTGTAAGACAAGCATATGTATCATAGTAGTATTCACAAGTGGCATATGAATATTTACAACATCCCAGGTAGCTGGCCTGGCAGTGTCACAGTCGGTATTGTACAACAGACACTCCAGTAGTAGTCATATGTGAGCTGACCTTTGCTGGGGTGACTCAGGGGCCAGAGATATGATCTATGTCACTGCAAGACAGAGCCATCATGGATGGCTGTGGATGCTGGGCAGCAACATGTCAGTCTAGCAAGTCTTGCTGAGACCTATTGTTTAAATTCCTATTTCCCATTATTGTATCCCCCAACTTGTAGTGCTGTAGTGTTTTCTCAGAGTACTCCAGAGGTATAGGTTTCTGTAGTTGCAGTCTGTCTTGTCATACAAATTTTCAGACCTAATTTGCATAGGCAGCAGCTTGCCTTTTGTAGGTAATGCTCATGAGCAGGTGATGGCATGTGCACTAATTGGTGTGTCCCATTTGCTAATTGCATCCAGAGCAGCTGTGTTGTCTTTCCATTAGCCAATGGCATGGCAACACAGTGCTATAAATAAGTCCTTCATGTGGGCCTTGCCCCTTTTCCTTGCCTTTGAGGAGGACATTTTGGAGGTGTGGGAGCTACAGCATCACAGAGTATAGGTGGAAATATTCCACTGTTTGGATTGATGTGCTATGTCCACAGTTTTGCATGCTGTGTCTGCATACCTGTCAACCTATTAGCACAAGAAATGTGGAGAAAGCCCAGCAAAATGGAGGACAAAGTTCCAACATTAGGGACATCTTGTAAGTTTTGCTATTATACAGTTAGAAACTTGCTAGAGTAGCAGGGCTTGTTTGGACATGCATTTTCTGTGTGATTTGATGTCTGAAACTGATATGTATATGACATACCTCTCAAATGTCCAGATTTTTGCAGAATGTCCAGAAGTTTGGCTCTTATTTTTGGTCTGTTCCTCATACATATTTTTTTTTTTTTTTTTTTGCAAATCACTAGGATGATCTGAGGATTGAAGTCACTAAATAATGACATCCATTTGTGTTTCAGACTTCATATCCTTCTGAAAATGTATATGTTAGAACAAACCCTGTCACTCCAGCAACATTTTACATTTATAACACCAATATTTAAAATATATCCCTATTTTTCGGCCTCTGTCCTCCAATTATATCAGGCTTTGTCCAGATTTCTTGCACTAAGAGTTTGAGAGGTATGGTATATTATTTAGTGACTTCATTCCTGATATCATCCCAGAGATTTAGCAGAATCCCAGAAATGTTATGAGGAAGAGGCTATAAATATGAGACCAAAACCTGGACATTCTGTGGAAATTTGTACAGATGAGAGTTATGTATGTCTGGCCATTGTTAACAGACTTTCAATATTGTGTAGCAGTGTAGTGTATAAATGTTTGTTGGGCTGAGTAGGGAGGGGGGCAGATGTGAGTGTCATAGATCCATTTATATCTGACTGTGCATGTTGCTGGTGGTCTATCAGCTGCGTATGTTTGTAGGGGCAGACTAAGACATGTCCCTTAGAACCTCAGAATTCCAAGTACAGTGTGATTTGGGACAGTATATATAGTAGAAGTATATGACTGGCAATTAAGATATGTAAGTTGAAACAGTCGTTATACTGTAGAGGTCAGTTGGCTTACTGGTATGTTGCTTTGACTGTAGTGCAAATAGTTCTGGGTAGACAATTTCTCACCAATGTCTGTTTTTCCATACAGTTACATCCCTGAAGTGCATGATATATTTGCAAATGCATCAGCAATTCCCCAGAGCTGATTTGGTGTAGTGTTGTGTTCCTCTGACTGTAGTTCAGAAGGTGCTGAGTGAAATGTTTGGCAGCTCAGTGTTTTTCCCTGATGTTACATGACTGCATTCATACCTCTCAACTATCCAGATTTTCATAGAATGTCCAGATGTTTGGCTCATATCTTTGGTCTGTTCCCCATAAATGTTGTGGATTTCTGACAAATCAGTGGGATGATGTGGGGATTGAAGTCACTAAATAATGAGAAGCATTTAGGTCTCAGACTTGACATATTTCAGAAAATATATGTTAAAACAAAAAGTGTTACTGTAGCAACTTTCTAAGCTTATAAAATCAATAATTAAAATATGTCACTATTTCTGAGCATTTGCCCCCCCCCCCCACATTATCAGGCTTTGTCCAGATCTCTTGCACTAAGAGGTTACAGATATATATATATATATATATATATATATATATATATATATATATATATATATACACGTGTGTGTGTATATATAACATTACTAATTTCACAGGTTTTTTCCTAATGTTGGATGACCATCCTACATGATATATTTACTGAAGCGTTGCTAATACTAACAGCTCATATGGAGTAGTGGTAGTTGCTGCGACCGCAGTGCACGGGGTCCTGGGTTTAAGACTTGCTAGGGATGTGTATTTTTCCCTTATGTTAAATGACTGTAATGCATGATATGTTTGTAAAAGCATTACAAATTCACACAGCTCATATGGCATAGAGGTATGTTGCTCTGACTGAAGTGCACAGGATCCTGGTTTTGAGACCTGTCAGGGCTGGTTCTTTTGTTGCTGGACAGAACAGAGGCTGATTGAGATAGAGTGATTAAAGCAGTTTTAAGTGGGTTTGTGTGATGCTAAGCAATGCCAAAGGTGCTTAGTCCTACTTGACTTTGCTTATCACTGCTTATTCCTGCTAAAGCCTGAGCTAATTTCAAAAAAGAAAAGAAAAAAGGGTGATAGAAAAGTGGTGAAATGGAGGCAAGCAGGGGTTAAACACTAGGAAAAGCAGCTAAGGATATGCAGGACAAGTGTAGGAAAGGATCATAGCTCTACATTTCTTCTGCAGCAACAGCTATAAATGATGTGGGAAATTTGGAATTTACAGCCTCACATCCCACAAGGAGGGGTATGGGCAACATATATTTGTAGAGTAATTTGAGGGTATATTGATTTCCGTCGCAGTACATGGGGGCAAAATGTAGAGCTATGTATGGGGCAATGATTTTTTTGTGGGACAGATGCCTTTTTTTAAGGTGAGAGTGAGATGTTGGGGAAGGGCTGTAGGTATATTTTGGGAGGTAGGTTGGGTAGAATAGGTTGCATTCACAGACAGACAAGACACACAAGATAGCAGACAGGGGTGGTATATGACACATGAGGGGGCTAAACACCTTGGAGGTGAGGGTGGTTGGGAATCAGAGGCCCATGAGCCCCCAAATGGATACAGTGGGACTGAGATCCCCACCCATCGGCAGTCACCACTGCACCTTCACGGCCCCAAAGGTGGCTGTGCTGGGGGCTGGACAACAGGAACAGACTGCCCTTGAGGTGCATCAGTTTGCCCTCAATCTGGCTCAGCTGTCCTTCCAACTCAGAGCAGATGACACTGTGCACCATACCCCAGAACTTCTTGCAGGTGACCGGTTCCTCTTTGTTCCTGCACCCAGGTGGGGATGGGCCCTTTCCCTTGAGGCCGTTCCACCTGAGGGTGGTGCAGGACCAGCAGAGGGGGCAGTTCTGGGTTGGGTCCCAGACATGCTCAGGCCCGGTGCTTTGGCCAGATGAAGCAGGACAGGTGGATCCACTGGGATCGGGCTTCTCAAATGTGCTATGGTGTTGAGGTTTTACAAAATGTATTGGTTAGTCATGAACAAAACATTTCAAAATTAGTTATAACAGCTTGCATGGGTGTTCCATTTAACCCAGAACAGTGGCATTCACACAATTGCATAGCAAAAAAAAACACATGCATATATGGAATAACAGTCTGGATTTTAACAACATGCCAGTTAAATGTGTGGCAACAGGCCACCTACAATGGTATTTGAACAAAGTATCTTAATATGTAAACAATTAAATATATGAACAATAATAGAACACAAGTCCCAACATTAGATTTTGAGAACAACATACACGTAGTATATGAATACTAATTATTGATGCAGATAAGGGGTGGGGGAGAGAAGAAAAGTCCATTAACAACTGTATAGGCTTCTATTTTTCATAACAGTACTGCTCAATACTCTACATGCCTGCCCTCACATTTCATCTAGCTGTGGCCCATAGCTTCTGTAGCACATGCATAACTGTTAAACTGTCAAGCTGGAATAGTATGGGGCAAAGTGTGAGCACTCTGGGTACATGACTGGAGGGAACTTGTACATGTCAGAGTTACATATATAACTAACAAGGTGCAGCCTGCACTGATTTTGTGTGAGTGTGCTCCTGGCATTCTTCAAATAGATTCATATCTGTGTCCAAGGTTATTGGCAACAGTGATCACTATCTGTGACACAATGACACTTGAGAGACATGTATCAGGAAGAGTGCATGGTGTATGTACATATCTTGCTGTCTTTTGCAGGCATGGGGTTGGACACTAGAACATTTGGAAACAAAGTTTATTAGTATACCCATCATACAGCTACTACAATAATTTCTTTACCTGTAAAACTTGTGGTGAAAATATCTGTTAACACTACCTAACTATTTGTACACATATTCAGGTTTACTTGTCTGTAAATATTCACACATCTTAGTTCCACTCCCTGGATTCAAACCATGGTCTGTGTGTGCAAAAATGAAAAACATCTCTATTTCTCAACACAGTGAGCTACTGGGGAACCGCTGTCTTTTGCTTGACTGATTTCTGCTTAATACTCACTTGGTTAGACAGTCTGACCTTGTAATCTAAGTGGAGTGTCACCAAAGACTGTAGTGACAGTTGAACATACATGCCTGACAGATCATTCTTGTACTGTGTATTAATCCTTTGAAAGCAAGTGGACCCATTTAACCCCCACTAGATGTGAATATGTGTGAGCTGTACAGAGTATAGCAAGGTGCTGGGTTGCATACCAACCCATATACATTTGGACATCATATATTTTCACTCCCCACCTATTACAATCTCATACTTGCCTGCATCAGCATACCCACATCCAGGACTACATCAGTCTGAAATGCAAAGGTTAACACAAGGCAATGCTGCAGGGGACCCACTGTAATCCATTGCACATTACTAATTAAGGTTCAAATGTTAGTGCAGGACATAGTTCATATTTCATTTATATCTTGTTTTACACATTCTATTTCTTGAACAACAAACAAGATTAAACACAACAGTTTGTGATATAAATCTTTATTTGAGTAGCATGACACAGTGCTTTCTTACAGTTGATATTCTACATTCAGTACTACTGCACATCCTGTAGATCAATATTGGTCTGACAAACTGTTTATTTATTCAGTACACTCAGAACACACTATACCTACTGGCAGTAAACAATGTACTCCTTCTTATTTATCATAGTATATACTGCAAGATAACTCTGTACACACCAGACTTTTGTCGCAACCTTGCTAATCTGTCAGCATAGGCCTCAAGATTGCTAGCTCTCTCTTCTGCAGCTGTAGGGGAAAAATTAAGCATTAATGTCTATCACATACTCAGGCTAGAGTTTGGTACTGATATGGGTGAGATACTTACTCACTACTGGGGCATCCCCATCTTGAGCTTCTTGAATCAATTGGGCCAAGAGCTAATGATGGCGTACCTGCTCACCAGTTTGGGGGATTCCAGTAGCTCTGGTAATATCACATGCCAGGCAGTCCCAGGCCTCCACTTTGTACTGTGAGTCCTGGTACTGGCCCTGCAACAGTCTGTGGTCATGGTCTTTAACAAGGAGCCCAGCTATGACCCTGGACTTGAAGATGCCATAGCGTTGCACCCAAAAGCGTGCTCCCTCTCCAGCAGCAGACATAGTTCCTGCAGAGATCAAACTGAAACAGGTTCTGGCTGTATTCCCACCTGTGCAGTTTAAATAAGGCCATATTCCCACCCTTTGCCATCATTGGACCATTTTTGAAAATGCTGAGCATAGTTTAGCAGTGCACAAACCTGCTAAGTTGAATTGAGTAGTGCTTAAAGGGGAAAATGCTGAGCACTGCTTAGTGGTGTGCAAATCTGCTTAGCTGAGCTGAATATTGCTTAGAATGAGACTTCTAAGCAATGCTCATACCAGCTAAGCAGAGCTAAGCACTGCTAAGCATTGCTGAGTTTTCATTTAAAAAAAAAATATTTCAGAATTGCAAATTAATTAATCATTACTGACATATTATTAAGTGTATATAATTTACTTTACATGATGTCCCCTATGTGCTTTCATTACATTACCTTGGGTTGTGACTATACTGTATGGGACACTTGTGTTTACATGGGTATTTCACATGTTATATCCACTGGCATTTCAATGTTGGACCAACCGCACTACCCTGGTTAACAAATATCAATTATACATCATTTAAGAAAAAACATTTTAACAATGCTTTCCCATGTACAAATGAAGGGCTTGTCTTGGTATTCGAACCCTGAACTGCTGCATGCAAAGCTGGAACTCTAACCACTATGCTATCTCACCATTGAGGATTTTGGCTATACATTTGTATTTAGCTCCTATAAGATGTTTAAGCAATGCTGAGCAAAATCCCATGACACACAAATCCACTCAGCTACGTTTAAACTTCACTTATAACGAAAAAGAAAAATTAATACAACCACTTCAATTGCATATATTAATAATAATTTTGATTCATATTTGGCAATGTACTACCTGCCATTCTATCAACTTTCTAAGTCTGCATGTGCAATATGTTTTAGATTGGCTCTATTTTGGGACCTTTGTCCCATGTTTATTTCATGGCTTTATTCAGATTTTTTGGTGGAAGAGGTTGAGGTGTGTTGCATACCTCTCAACTGTCCAGATTTTCGCAGACTGTCCAGATGTTTGGCTCATATTTTGTTTTGTTCCTCATAAAATTTGTGGTTTTCTGCAAATTAATGGGATGATCTCAGGATTGAAGTTACTACATAATGGCATACATCTGAGTTTCAGACTTTTAATCCATCAGAAAATGTATGTTAAAATAAAACCTGTTACTCTATCAATGTTCTAAGTGTATAAGAGCTGTACGTAAGATATGTCCATATTTTTGGACCTTTGTCCCACCATTTTGTTGCCTTTTGTCCATATTTTTGTCACTAAGAGGTTTACAAGTATGGCTGTGTGTCTGAGGACACACTTGCCCTGTAAAGTGCCGTACAGCACTTTGACAATACGGGGGGTGTGTGACATTACCTGTCACACACCTTCTGCATCACTTCCCATTGACAATCTTGCTTTCAATGTCCGCAGACACTGAAAGCATTGTAAAGTGTGGTACGGCACTTTGAAATTGCAGAGGGCATGTTGGATCTGTGAGCACTGCTGCAACATGCCCCTGCACTCATTCAGTGTTCATGTCCACAGATTCATCTCAGTACCACGCCTTCAATAATATGAAAGGCATGCTGCTGAGAAGGGCATGCAGACATGAATACCATTCACTCAGTGTAGGAATAATACTATTCTTACATGGAGTTTATTGAATCCTGGGGATGATGTTTTCATTATTGACTTTTATCCATCACATAAATAAAATGTAAATGTATTAATTAAAAAAACATGTAGGTGACAAAACATTTTTTTTCAAGCTAAACTTGTCAATAATAACAGTACTTGGTGTAATGCACTGCTTAACTGGGTTTGGTTAGGGTGCTGTTATACCCTGAGGAAGTGTTTTTAAACCTGTGAACCACACCACTGCTATTACTTTCTTCATTCTGGTACTGGCACTTCAAATGATGACAGTACCTGGGCATGAGGCCTCACTCTGAGCTGGTCAGATAAAGAGATCAAAATAATGCTCTACCTTCTGAGCGATCATATATGGGTAAGTGCCAGGGTTGGAGGTTCTGAGTGGAAATAAATAGACATTTGGTTGGGGTTTGGTGTGCACCTGTTATCCCTGACAAGGATCACCTGTTCCAGGCCCTAGTGCTGCCACAGACACAGTGACCTACAGGAGCATAGGCCCAACCAGCTGGCTCAATACGTTAACCAGGTAGTGACAAAAAAAGCAAATCTATATAAGTAAGCTTTATTTCTTTTTTTTTTTTTTTCGGGTCATATTAAATATAGCTTTCAAAAACTAAATTATAAGAAGGTCATATAATTGAAGGTATTTGGTATAAAGATATGTAATTGTAAATATGTATCTATAATGTTATTATAATAACACAAAATAAGGCATAAACACATATTTACACAGAACTGCAGCTGTATACAAATATCTGGAATGTTTATGTGATAACATACTTGTGTCCATCAACAGAAATATATATATATGTACAAATAAAGAAATATATGTAAGTCTGCATATATATCTGTCTATTAATTATGGATATATATATATCTGCATGAATATACTTACAACTATTTTTTCATGGATATAAATATTTATACACAAACAAAAATATATATTTACATTGCTACATCATTTCATTTACAGTATGTGTTACCTTAACTAGTAGTTGAAGTACATGCAGACAGTTTCTGTAAAGAAAGGTTATTCTTTAATTGGAGGACAGAAAGTATTTCTTAGTATAGTAATTGAATAAGAGAGTAATTTCTTCCTCAATATTAATTGCATGTACAAGATGGCTGAACATGGTCAGGTACCACACTCTAGTCAAAGTGCAGGTTGGTGAAGGGGTGTGAAGGTGGCAGTGACAAGTGAATGACCAACACATATTTTAGGGACAAATGACCAGTTGTATTACTTCTGTATGCAGTTTTAAATCACCCTCTTATTTACTTAGACTTATTAGGTAGAAAAAATCAAAGCACACATCATTGTCCTAAACTATATGTACTGCATGTTTTGTTTAATGATGTCTGAATGGAACAGAAGACTTCATTCAATTGCTACATTTTTCTCTGTGCGTACAGCTTCTGTTTCTGCCTGAGCAAAATACATAGATTGTTACATGAAACTGCAACTTAGGTATGCAAACCATAACAGTTTAAGGTAGAACCTAGACTGAAAGCATATAGAAATATTCCAGACAACACTTCTCCTCCAAACAGACAAGCTGTGTACATATATAAAATGTAATAATTTGAAGGAAGATGCAGACTACTATTTATAACCTGCATTCATGGAAATATTGGCACAGAATGAGAATTCAGATGCTAATAAATATTTAAACAAATATATACTAAGCAAATGCAGCAGTAAACAAAATGTCTTGCATAGCATAATTAGTTATATCAGAAATGTTAAGGAAAAGAGGTGAAATACAGGTGAACAACTATTGTCTCATGTCTTCTCTATTGGATAAGGAGATTAGCTACAATAAAACATAATGCAATAGGAAACTTTCAAGATTAGATGAAGGTAATTGTAAGAATGAATAAAGTAATAAATGCAGTATTCTACTTTAAACTGATTTCATTATTATATATAACTGCAAGTATTTATAATGTATAGTAATTGAAGCTATAGTGCTTTCAGTACATTACTGCAGTCAGGTCTAAAAGGTATGTCAATGCATAAATGCAGTACTCTGTATTTAACTAATTTTCCTGTATGTATATAACTAGAATAATTTAAAAAGTATACTAACTGAAGTCCTAAAGTGCTTTTGATATAGTATTGCAACAAAAATATATGTCAATGTATAAATGCAGTATGCTGTCTTTCACTGATTTTATTAGATATATAACAAGTAGTTATAAAGGATGGTTTCAGTACAATATTGCAAATAAATGCTTATCATGCACAAATATATGTATTATCATTTATTTTACTACGGTCAATTTGCAAAATGTAAACCCCACTAAGAATTGACAGCTTTGAACTGATTCTTCCCAAGTATGCATAAGAACAGCCCATATCATTGTTCCCATGTATAAATAAGCATTTCCCACACATTATGTTTTATTTCAAAAAGATTTATAAAAATGAAATTGTTTAATTATAATAATAAATTGAATGCTGTCTAACATCATTTGTGAATTTATTGTCTGTATTTTCTCTGTCTCCCCTTTTCTTTCATTTTTTTAATTATGCATTATTTTGCCTTTCTTACTTTTACTTCTTATTTTTACATTTCTGTTCCTTTATTTTACAGATATAAATTCCTCAAGAGCAGCCCAGATGCATACCTGTCAGGTTAGGGAACACTCATTCTCTGCTCATCTGTGGGCATCCTTACCAGGTTGGGGAAGTAACACCAGTCTTGTAAGCATCCTGGAATGTGTTAGCCTGACAAATGTCACTAAATAGGGGTTTCGGGACTTGGTTGAGGACGTGGTTGTACAAGTCATGAACAGATGCCTTCAGCCAGTTGAGGCATCTCTTCAGCAGGGAGAAAACTCACTGCCCCAGTCATCTCCAGCTACAGTGCCACCACAGGCCCCTGCCCCCTCAACATTGGTATCCTCCACTGCAATTCCATCTGGCAGTGGGAACATTTGAGACCTTGAGGACTGGGGACCATTGTTTGGCACCACTCCTTATCACCCCCTTCCTTCCCTTATCCTTTCTCCTACACATCCTACCCACATTACCCTCTCATATAAAACAATTTTGAAAAATGGGGAGTCTATCCTCTGTCAAAAACATAGTACCTCTCCTCTCCCAACTCCTCCATCCCAACTTTCTTTATGTGTTCTTGTGTTATCCTCTTTGTTGTGTCTCCCGTTTTCAATCTTTTCTATCTCTCCCTTTCACACTTTAATGAAAACATGAGGGTGTCCACATAAGGTATCCCCATATAAAACATAATAATTTTTACGACATATTAATGATAAAAGCTGCAGAGTCTCAGCTTGAGCTAAGTCTTACATGTGTGAATGTACGGTGTTCATTAGCAATATCCAAGTACATACAAAGTCATGCTAAGTCCACAGTTTTCATTTAGTCCTTTGTTTATACTTAATAGTTATGATTAGGTAATTTATGCTTTTGCCATAACTAGGTGTGTTTATCAAAACACTTTTGCATTTCTTTAATGTGAATAATCTCTGCTTAGTTTTCACTATATATACATGCAACAGCACTCTTCATGGATCACCACTAAGCAGTTAATAAATCCTAGACTATGAATACCACCCTTTAACTCTGGCAAATGTCATGCAGAATGTAATGGTATACAGTATGAATGACTTAGCTGAAGCAATAGTATGCTTGCTCTTAACTGCCATTTTTTTCTGACCAATTATGATACTTTAATGTTAATGATGGAACTTATGTTTCATGCTGGGCATAATCTCAATATCTAATTCATTAAGATGTTTTTTTATGGGATCAGCCCCTGAGGATGATCTTCCCAACAAAATATCAAAGGATTTCTGTAATTTATTTTCTGTATTTTACTGTTTACTCTTGAGTCTGAAGTTACATCTGTTAGTTGAAGGTGCTTTACTAATTGCATTGCTTTTCAAGTGGGTTCTGTGCTGTGAATGGCTATTTAAGCGTGTTCTGTCATTTTTTCTAAAATGTTACTTTTTTATCTGAATGTCAAGCAACATCTATTAATTGAATTGACTTTGCAATTTGCACTGCTTTCCAAAAGGTTTATTTGCTGTTAAGTGCATTAATCAGTGTTGCTGCATTCATTTGCTGTGTTTTATTCACTTTTCAGACTTAAAGTGAACAGGCAGTTTTTGGCCCGCTGTGTGAGTCATCTAAAGTCTGTGGTGGGTGTGACTGCTGCACTTCTAGGAAGGTAAAATTCTATTGGTTAAAACTTTATCTGTTTCTCATTGGATCTTTAATTGTTCCTGTTAATTTATATTGCACTAGCAATCAACCATTGTTTTATTCAAAGACTCTTGGAAATTGTAGCCCCTGTGCACAAGCTAAAACCAAACAAAGTGCCATTTTGAAGCCATTTTGCATCCAGGAAAAAGGGATGGTACATTTATTCTACTGCACTTAAATTCCACTAGCTATTTAAATCATTTTTGATTGGTTCCTGTCATTTTTTTGTATTCTACTGTGTTTTCTGTGAATCTGAAGTTACAGCTTTTAATTGAAGGTGTTTTACTGCTTGCCCTGCTTTCAAGTAGATTGTGTGCTATGTATAGCCATTTAAATTATTTTTACTAACTTTTCTGTGAATCAGAAACTAAAACTATTAATACGTTCATAAGTTCATAGGTGTGTACTAGGCTAATGGCCCTGGAGCCTTTACAAGCCTAGCCCATAGGATTACCCTGGCATCGTGCCACCCGACCTTAGTTTTCAGTGACTCTGTCAAGTAGAGTCACTGGAGTGATCCCCGGGGTGAATTTTCTATTTCCTATCCATTCATCAAGATTCCTCTTGAACAGGGCCAGTGAGGTGCACTGTTTGACATGTATGGGAAGCCTATTTGATAGCATGGGCAGTCTCTGGGTTATGAACCTGTCCCTCCATCATGTTCTGTTGATTGTGGTAATGAGGTTGAGGTCTCTGGAGCAGGTGTTGTGGAGGGATTGGAATTTCTTTAGATGTAGCACTTCTAACAGAGTTGGGTTAAACATGGCTTTGTAAGTCAAGCAGAGATCGCCTCTAAGTAGGTGATATGAGACAGAGAATAGTTGGAGTTTTCTGAGTCTTTCCATATAGGACAAGTGTTTAAGGCCTAGGATCCTCTTTGTGAGGGACTTTTGTGCCCTCTCCAGTTGCTGCAGGTGTCTAGTGAGATACATGCCAAATGGGGCATTGTACTCAATGATTGGCCTAATGAGGGAAGAGTAGCAGGAGACAATGACCTCTTTCTTCCTGGATGCAAAACCCTTACTAATGAGATGTGCCACATAGAAGGACTTTATGACCACAGTGGCAGTGTGGTGACTTTACAGTTTGCACTGTTTTTCATGTAGTTTATATGCTGTTAAATGCATTAATTAGCATTGCTACATTTATTTGTTGTGTTTTTAGTCTCTTTTCAAACTTAGAGCAAACGGTTAGCTATGACAGACTGTGTGAGCCATCTAGAGATTGTGGTGATTAAGCCTGATGAAAGTTGGAGTGATTGCTGCACTTCTGGAAAGATAAACTTTATTGGTTAGACCTTTAGTTGTTTCTCATTGGCTCTTTCATTTTTCCCTGTTAATTTATGTTTCACGAGCAGTCAGACATTGTTTTTGTATTCTAAGACTCTTGAAAGCCGAAGTGCCTGTGCACAAACTGTGCAGATTAGGTACTGTTTGTGTAATCACCTAACTGAATTTCAATATACTGTAGTGCTCCCTGTATTAAATCTATTGATTTTCTATCCATTTTAACTACTTGCAATTTAGTTATTGCTATAGCAAAGTTTTGGTAGGTAGTCTGAGAGATAGTAGTGATTATTTTGTGGAAGCTGCTGCTGTTTTAGAAAGATAACTCTACTGGCTGAAGCTGAAAGCTGTTTTTTATTGGTTTCTTTGATTTTTTAGCTTAGCTATATTGTGCTAAATTGTTTCACTCAGCACTGCACAAACCTGTACTTAGACACAGATACTTTAAGGTTTTACTCTTAGCAAGGATATGCAGCGCTATACACAACAGCAGACTATACTAAGGCACTACCACCTCAGGTTAAATTGATATGGCTGTTTCTACCATAGTTAGAGACCTACCAATATTTATGTATTGTAATGCAAATGATTTATTGCACTAATATTTATTATACTGCATTCACAAGAATTTAGTCAAGCACATCAAATGTGGTACAAATAAGTCTTATATCCCATAGTTCTATACTCCTGGACTAAACAGAAGGTTAGCCAACTTGTCTTCCCACATCTACCAGCCTCATAGCATGCAGCTTACTCAGATAAGGTAGCAATTGCCCGATGCTCACAGAAAATGAATTATCACATGCCTCATTACAAACTATCTGTGAGATATTCGAATATTTAAGATGGAGGCATCAGTCTCACATTTGAATTTGGTCTGTGAGGATCACACACCATCACAGCACTCTGCACAAATACTTGGAAAATTATCATATGCTAATGCTGCAAAAAAAGTCATTGCCTAAGCCTCCAATGTCAGACCTGACTAGGACTCAATGGAAATCAAACACTATGACACATACTACTACATCCGTAGATGAGAAAAAAGTGCCCCCAAACCCGTGTACATGAACCCTTTACTAATAAAAATCTACTGGTGATGGGTGACTCGGGTGACTCCATAGTTAGGCACACAGACTCTGCACTCACAAGACTGACAGAAATAATGAGACAGTGAGTTGTCTTTCAGGTGCCATTATCTCTGACTTTGCAAGGGCCCTGAAGACCCTCAAGCTGAACAAGTATTACTATGACATGGTGGTGATTTATGTGGGTGTAAATGACCTGGCATGCAAATCCCCGAGGGATGTGTAGATAGACATTTTGGAGCTCATCATGTTTCATAAATGCAGAATAGTCCCTGGTATTCAGTGAAATCATTACTCCTCCAAGATTAATGCGCATGTACAAAGAAACGATGACTGGTTTCAATGACTGGCTGAGTAAATGGTATAATTCAAAGGGAAATCCAGTATGTGTCAGACTGGGATGAATTACTGCACAGCCCTACTTACTTCACCAAGGATGGCTGCACCTCTCATTCCAAGACATCTGCCTACTGGCTGAAGCCCTTACAGTGGCCATAGTGCCTTTTTGATGCAAAGTCCTGCTAATGGCTTTTCCAACTTAAAAAAAAAATCAAATCAAGAACACTCCTGCACTTAGAGTACCTTTGTATGCATAGTTTTACTGAAACATGATTTAAAAGTGCAGAAAGTATTCCTACACCAGAATTCTGAACCTACCATGACTTTATATTCATTGGAAACTGTGGTGGAGTATTCATATTTGTTAAAGACCACATTACCTCGAGGCAGATTCCTGGAAACTCACAAATCAAACTTATGAGATACAAATCACACCGAATAAAACCAACTATCAATCATACCATGATACAGGACCCCCTTGATGTCCCCTGAAAGCCATGTTCAATTCCTAAATAAAATGGATGAACTCCAAATATACAGGAAGTCCATAATCCCAGGAGACTCTAAAAACTCATCAATAAAGTAGGATACCTATGTGTTTAAGGTAGGTTATGCCCAAATATGACTTGATTTTATAAACAAGAACTCCGTAAACCAAGTAGTCAAACAACCTACTGAAGGGCAGAATATTCTTGACCCAGTCTTTACAAATACAGCATTGATACGACTATGCTACTAGCATATACCCTTTCCTAGCTAAGTCTGACCACAAACTGGTAAACTTCTCCTTCAAAATCCCTACTCTATCAGATGTAAATATCACAATATTCAGACTTCAAATGTACTAACCTACAAATTTAAGATGAAGTCTCAAAATTCAAGTATAACTGCAACCCCCAAAATCTTGACATAGCTAGCAGTTATGTGAATCAATTCTATTCTTACCTAGATGAATGTATTAACCTGACAGTCCCTACCAGAACTGAAAAATGTAGGAAGATCAAATACAAACCAGCTTGTGCTTCACGTGTATAAATAAACAATGCATTAAAAGAAAAAGCTTCTTAGAATATAGAGCAAAATGAAAGACCCAGAAATCCTGGTCATCATCAAACATTTATCGAAGGTACTGAAAACTACCATCAGGAAAAGAAAAGCACCCCATCCTTCTTTACGTATGCCTGGAAGTTCAGAAATAACACCCAACACTGTTCTGAACTTTTTCAAAATGACATGACACAACCTACTCAGATCCAGTAGATATTGCAAATGTATTAGCTAACAAATACAGTCAAGATTTCACCCTAGGGACAGCTATAAAAAACCCACATATTCCAAAGAATCTCAAACTTCCAATCATCACAAAAGAATACTTGCTAAATGTACTTGCAAAAACAAAAAAATATATCCTCCATGGGACCAGATTACATATCCATCTGTCTGCTGAACAGCAACAAACATGCACTGGTTGACCCATCTCTATATCTACTCAAAATGAGCTTAGCAGTGGCTAGCTTTATCCCTGAGGTATGGCACACAGCAGTTGTGATGACATTTTGCAAGAGAGGCCCTGTAATGAACCCCTACAACTACAGGCCCAATAGTCAGTGACCCTCATCTTCAAGGCCATGGAACAGGTCATAACAGAACTAATAAACTATGATATTAAACATCATATAGACTTGACCCCCAGCTGTTCAGCTTTGTTAAGGGTAGATCCTCTCTAATAAATCAGGTAAACTTACGTATTTGATAAAGTAACACAACCCATGCACTGTGGTAATGCTGTCCATACAGCATATCTTGACATCGCAAAAGTATTTGATACAATGCCATGTGCTTACATAATTAACAAGTTAATTGTCTCCAAACCGATCCCTATGTAGTTAGATATATAGCAAACTGGCTGAGGAACAGAGCCCATACAGTGAGGGTGGAAGGTGAGTCCTCAGAGAGTATGAAGGTAACCAGTGAAGTCCCTCAGGGATCTCTTCAAGGACCTCTTCTATTCGGGTCCCTATTAAATTATCAAACGCCTCAAATTTCGAATATCATATGGTCGACACCATATGATCGAACTTTGAAAAGTTCGAAGGTGAAAGGCAACAGCTCCATACGCACAGAATGGGAAAATTTCCCTTTTCTGCACTGAAGTGCAGTCTCGGAGTTGGTATATTTAAGTAGGGAGGGTGTGGGGGTGCAGGGGGGCTTGCCCCTCTGCTCAGAGAATTAAGGTAAGTGGGTTTTTTTATACGTTTTTATTATATATTCGAAGATTCAAGTTTCATTCATATGTTGTCAAACATATGAGGTTCGAAATTTTGCAGCTTAGAATATATAATATAGTCCCTTCCTTTCAGCATATACATCTCCAAGTCAAAATGAGGATCTCTGGTTTACCAAGTTTGTAGGTGACTGTAAACTGGGTGTCACCCTCATATCCCCTTCTGACATGCATAAGCTACAACTTGAACTTATACAAGTTAATAGCTGCTACACAGAAAACTGGCTACAACCGAAGGCTAAAAAGTGCAATGTTATTGCATTTGGTGAACAATCCCTCAATGCAACTTAAAGACAACAGCCCACTCCAAAATGAAAATGTTATGAGAGATCTTGGAACATGGGTAGATAATTCCCTCTCCTTTGATGGTTAGGAAACCCTTCTATCTGGTGCAGATGATCGCAAAGGGTTTCTCCTCTAGATCCAAAGAAGTACTCACCCCTCTATATTCTGCACTAATTGGACACAGCAAATAATACATTTCCCCCTTTGGGATGTATCTTACTAGACATATCAGGCAGCTAAAGAGACCTCAGAGGTGGCTATGAAAAAAGATGATGGGCCTAAAAGTTCTGAACTACCAGGAAAAGTGGGGAGTCTGTCTCTGTATTCAGTGGCCTATAGACTCCTCAGGGGTGATCTATGCTTGCTTTTTAGTCCAGTAGGGATCCAGCAAACTAAGACTTTTATATCTCTACAAATAACACTAGCCACTGAATACTAGGACCAGAGATATGAACACCATCATCATCAACTGCCGTATTTCCCATTTTCTACACTAGTTGAGGGTGTCATATCAACTGTTGACATCTCTCTTGATTCAGTGCCACTCTTCTACCTTCTTCAACAGTCATTCCTGACTGTGACAGACCTTTTCTAATGCAATCCATTCCTTCATTTCCTCTTGCCCTCTTCTTGCCTGACCCAAATCTTCTTCACTAGATTGCCTTCTGCTTTTCTGCATGTGCCCAGACAACTGTTATCTGTTCTGTTTGACTGTCTCTGCACTTGGAGGGCTTCTGCCATGATGTTCCTCATTTCTTCATCTGTCCCACAGTGTACATCCTACCCTCTGTCTCAGACACCTCATCTCCATGCATGACATCTTAGCCTTCTCATCTGCTCTGATTTTACTGCCCAGATTTCTGTACCATACAGAAGTACTGATCGCACCATTGCTTTGTACACTTTACTTTTCAGCTTCTTTGGCATTCTTCTGTCATATACTACTCCTGTCATTCTGTGCCAGTTGGCTGCAACCCCTCTTCAGCCCCTCTGATTCTAGCTTTGACCTCCTCATTCAGAATTCCCTTCTTCTGAACCACCCCTCCCAAATACTTGAAGCTGTTAACCTCTTCCACTATTTTCCCTTCTATCTTAATTCTTAGCTTCTTATGATTTTCCCCATTTGTTGCCATTACAACTCTTTTATCTGTACCCAGTTTCATCCCATGTGTTTTCAGTTTTAGATTCCATTTCCCTATCCTTTGCTGAAGTTCTTGTTCGGAGTCTGCCTGTCATGCCACATTGAATGCATACAGCAGCTTTGTTGATCTGTCCTGTTCAACCTGTTTGGTAATGTAGTCCATCGCCAGTACGAGCAGGAGTGGGCTCAGAAGTGAACCCTGAAGAACACCCACTCCCACTGGAAACCCCTCTGTGAGACTGAAAGCTGTTCATACTTGAATCAGTGAATCCTAGTACATAACCTGCATTAATTCTACCAATGTTTGTGGGACTGCCCAAATCAGCTTTCTTGGGACTTTGTCATATGCTTCTCCAAGTCTAGGAATGCCCAGTTTCCTCATCCCTAGCTTCTTCTCAACTATCTGTCTCACTGCAAACATTGGGTTGGTTGTACTGTATCCTGGTCCAGATTTGAACTGCTCATCTTCCATCTTACTTTCTACTGCTCTGCATATTTGTTTATCAATTACCATGTACTGTCCAAGGTTGTAGATGCCCCCTTTATTCTTTTTACACTGGCACTAGTATGCTTATTCGCCAGTCATCTGGGATATGCCTTTCTCTCTATACTGTTATGAGTAGCCTCAAAAGCCATTTCACTCCTGTCTCATCCAACATCATGTCTATATCTGTTGTGATCTCATCTGAGCCTGCTGTTTTCCCTGACCTCATTTTCCCATTCTTTCCTCTTCTTCTGGGGTGGGCTTTTCCTCTTTTTTCATCGTAGGCTGTGTACAGTTTCTCTGATGTTGTCTTCATTCAGAAGCTGCTGGAAGTACTCTTTCCATCTGCATTTGATATCCTGTGGAGTGGTGAGCAGATTGTTGCTGGCATCTCCTATGAAGGGTTTATGACAATCTTCTTTAAGTTTCTATCTTTGCCTTGCAACCTGATATAATTTCTTTGTGCCATCTACTGAATTACTTTCCAAAAGCTGGTATAGTCTTTCTGATGCCTTGCTCTTTGCTATTGCAACACCTCTCTTAGCCTCTTTGTTAGCCAGCCAGTATCCCTCCTTAGCCTTGTCTGTCTTTTCTAGATCCCACTTTTTCCTGCACTTCTTTCTTTTGATGATTTCCTGGACTTCTGCATTCCACCACCAGCTTTCCTTAGGTACCTTGCTTCCATACCTGGCTTGACCACATATCTGTTCTATAGTCCTCACATGCTGTTTTGAGGCACAGACATTCTTCTTTATCTCCACCTATTTTCTCTACTTCCTGACATGCTATAGCCCTGAGTAATTTATTGAGCTGTTGTGCTTTCTCTCCAGTCAACTTCCATGTGTTCAGCCTAGTCTCTGTTGACCTTAGAGCATTCTTTGACCACTGATTGCAGCTGATTGTGGCAACCAGTGCTTTCTGTGGTGGGCTGACTGTTTCACTGGGCTGACTGTTTTACTGGGATGACTGCAATAGCTGATTCTACCCTAATGCCATTTCTTTACCAGGAGGAACTCTACCTGAGTTGCATGTTGGCCACACTTGTATGTGGTCTTATGACTGTCTCTCTCTTACTGAACCATCTATTGGCTACCATTAAGACATTTGTCAAACAGAAGTCTATAATGGCTTCTCTTCTTTATTCCTATGTGGACCCAGGTAGTCCTCATATCCTGTTCAGTCTGCCCTGATATGCGGATTCTGGTCACCCATTATCAACACCAACTCATGCTGTCCTGCTTTATTTATTTGGTGCTACAGCTGCGGTCTGAAAGCACTCTTTTCCTCACTATCACAACCCTAATGTGGAGCATAGCCTGCGATTATGAACAGTGTTTTATCCTTACACTGGAGCCCAATTGCCATGAGTCAGTCATTAATTCTGATGACATCCCCCACTGTTTTCTGAAGCTCCTCCCTCATCACAATTCACACACCACATCTAGGCTGTCCTCCTCCTGAGTAGCTTTTCTGCACTGCCCTTTCTTCTTGTCTCCTAGATACATAGGATATCCAGCCTCCTCCTTACCATCATGTCATCCACTTCCAATCTTCTTTCTGTTAGTGAACCTACATTAAGTGTAGAAATCTTTAGTTCACGTTTGGCAGGTTGATTAGCTTATATGTCCTGATTTCGCTTAACAGAGCTATCCCAGGTAACCCAAGCTGAGCAACTGGATATCGGTTGGCCAGTAGCTTATTAAACCAGGGCTGTAGGGCTTTATAACAGGCACTCACTGGCCAACAGGAGCACATACACCTCTCCCACCATAAGCATGGGTTTCTGGCGTAGGCTGGAGTAGGCCGGGTCCTCAAGCCACTTATCATCAACAAATACCCATGCCCATTTTTGGCAACATTATTTATCACAGCTGAGTCAATCACCCAGAACCAAGTTTTCATCACTGAGTGTCTAGCCCTGAGATAGCATGCAGGCTGTGGTCTGTGTTCTCCTAGCTAGAGGATACTGCATACACCAGTTGATGCCCAAAGCGGTTGGTCTATATAACTCTTCCCCCTATAAGCAACATCTAGAGTCTGTGCTGCTGCTGCCCACAACTGCATTGTTGAGTGAGTTTAAGGTAGAAACACTCAGCATGTTTTTGGGTGGTGGGAAGAACCTCACAGAGATACAGGGAGATACAGGGAGAACATGCAAGCTCCATACATGCATTGACTGGAGGTCAGAATCAAATGATGTACCTTGGGCATGGGAGGCAAAGACCTTAACCATTATGCTAACTGGTCTTCAGGACCAGAGATATAAACCTACTTTAGCAAATAAACAAATCATGATGGAGAGACAGATTCATTATGCAGTGACTACCACCTTGTCTGAAATAAACTTCCACTTCAGATCAAGCAATGTGACACACTCGTTCCCTTTAAAAAGGAGTTAGACAATTCAGCCCTGACATGACTGGTGTATTGAAAAAGGAATCAAGGTCAAAGGTTGAGTTCTGGCATAGTGTAAATAGCTGCATAACCCAGTTGTCTTGTATTTTGTATGATGTCTATGATTTCTGTGATTGGAAGTTAAGGATCCCTACAAGTTGCTCAGTGAGGGTTGTATCAGGAGACACAGAAAATCCTTTTGAAATTAGAGAATCATAATTGCAAGTCTCGTAATAGTGAGACTGAAGTTGCAAAAATGTGGATACTAAGTCCAAGCTTACTACGTCTTAGAGTACTCTTTTCTTTGAAGTATTTCAGAATTAATATGTGTAAGTCGCAGGGGTGTATGAGGACAGCTGCCCACAGTGGGGATGCAGGAGTCTTGCCCCTTGTGAAAAAATTGCTAAGGAAAACAGGGATTGTTAACATTTGTTGTTCCCTTTTAGTTTTTATATATTTTTTTCATAATTCTGGTACTAACAAATGCATGTCTCAGAACTACAATAGGGACCCTGCAACATACCGTTCCCTTTTAAAGTTAAGCAACATCATAATGTTGTAATGAGTTTTGGAAGACTGAGCATATTGTCCTTAAACTAACTTAAACACTGTTGCTGACTGCTCATTGGACAGCTAAGCCCAGCTGTACTTCCTGGTGCTTCACCACTTCCTCCCTTCCCAGTCCCTCAATAGAGACCCTTTCTACTATATTGCTATTCTCATAATATCCACTTAGAGTGTGCCTGGGTTATCATCCATGTGCTATCTTACCTCAGTGAATTAATGAAAAGTGTTCTTTCTGACAATCTGAACTGATAGCTGATGGTTTTTTGGGTAAAAGATGATAATGCCCCAAATCAACTTCACCTCTCAGCAATCAAATATACTTTGCTTTCCATCCTACCTTCTTTCCCACTCAATTCCAATATAATTTCCTGTATTCTTTCCACTAACCCATCCCTCTTCATCATATTGGCCAATTGAAGACTTATTCCAATATCACTTCCCCTTCAGACAAACACATCCCATGTATATCACTAGATCATCATTACGAGAATCTGCTTTACTCAGACAAAGTTACCATTCTAAATATCAAGCCCACCCAACCTAAATCATTTACTCAGCAATATTTTTTACTTACTTTTTGCTTCAGAATAACTTCCAAAACTTCAGTCTACCAATAGCATTAATATCATGAGTTTTACTTACAAGCATACCAAAACATTCACCCCAAGCCTCTAACAAATTAGGTCACTCAACATCATGAATATACTGTAAAGCTCAGACTATTCCATTTTCCAAAAATTCTCTTTCCCCCATAATAGTTAAAAATCTATTTAAAATAATGCTATCCATATTTTTCTTAAACAACCTGAAGTCCTTTACTGCTAACTCAAATTATTCTTAGTCTTATGACAAAGCAACACATAATCTAACACAGATCCTTTCTCAATCATATCTCCTACCTCACAAAACAACTCGTACCTTTTGACTTGCTGCCTGTTAAATGTCCATAGCATGAAAAATAAACTGACTCCTTTCTATGTTCTGAAACATCGAATATAGCAGCCATTACAAAATCAGAAATGACACCTCTGATGTTCCTAACCTTCATACATACTTTCCAGGCTGTAAATTACCAGGTCAGAAAGCAGACAGTGGAACATTTACTCCATATAAAACTAAGGTACTTTTCCATTATCGCGGCAACACTGAAAGTGAGGATATTTTTCCCCTCTGCAGCACCTGTGGCTGCCATTGTTGTCATTCATGCCTGAAATTATTATTGGATGCAAGTGGCAGCATTACGTGTCATTTAGTCAAAGGTAACCCAAATCATCTAAGAAAAGAAACTGATGTCCTCAAGGTGATGATTTTGTCGCATGGCTTCACCGGTAGTGCGACCGCACAGCCATTAGACAAGAAACAGCTTTCTTGAAAACAATTAAAGTTAGTGTACTTTGCACGGCTTCCCCAAGGAAGTGTAACATTTCTGATAGGCCAAATGCCATTCGAAAAAAAAGCAAGTTAGAATGGTGCACACACTAAACACCGGGCATGCGTTATGTCTCCAGAGATGGCAGCTAAATGTTGCTGCTTCTGAAATAGTTTTACTCCCTCGCTACATGTTTCACATTTGCTGAAAAGAAGTTTTTCGACTTGGGCTATGAGGGTGAATAACACCCTTTCCCCTTTAACAAGCAGCTTCTTTGGAAGAAACAAGAAGTCATCTATACAAGAATTGGGAAGGCTATAGCCCGTAAACATATTACCTGCCAGGAGGGACGTTGCATAGCATATCAAATTATAATCTGCCTTCGGTGTACACAAGCTTCTTTCTTCCGAAACCCATTTGGGCTATCAGGAATGTTACACTTCCTTAGGGAAGCAGTGCAAAGTACACTGACTTAAGTTGTTTTTAAAAAAGCTGTTTCTGGGCTAATGGCTGTGCGGTGGCATTAGCAGTGTTGCCCCAATAACAGAAAAGTACCAAAACTAATTTACAGCTGAACATCCACAAGGAAGCTATATCCATCGCAGAATATGGCCCCAAATAGCTGATAGTCTGCTTATCTTTAAGGAAAGATTAGCTTGTCACTTGACTGTTGCCTACCTTACATCACCCTCCTCCCCGAGTAAATTTCAACAGCTTATTACTAATATATTAGAAGCAGATTCACCTTACAAAAATGCAATCATTCTCATGGACTTTAATCTGAAACTGTTTCACCAAAAAGCACATAACATTCATAAATTCATTTCTTAGCTAGGACTAGTAAAACAAAATTAATGAACCAATCAGATCAATCCTCATATGTAGGGTTACAATCTTCTTGATTTATACATTACAAATAGACCCAGTAATATCTCTACAACTGCTACTTATCCCTCCACCTATTCTAAATTACTTTTATCCCATCCATATATCCATCTATCCACAATCCCTTTTCCCATTTTTGCACATGGGGTTAGGGTGTCACTTCAATGGTGACAATCATTTAGAGCCAAGGTTCACACCGCCAGGTGGCTAGCCATAACTTTCAAAATTAGTGATCTGTATAAAACTCACAGATCTCTCAAAAACAAAATTTCACCAATATGTGTACCTAACCATCAGACATGGACAGGAACTAAGTGTTATTCAGTGAGGACCCCGTTAGGTAGCTAACATCCTTATTTACATACCACATCCTTATTTACATACTTTGTCTTCTTCAAATAAACTCATCCTGACCATTGCAAGGTTATATAAACATCATCAGAAGAAATGAATAACACAAGAACTAAAGACCCTTCTTAAACTTAGAAATGAAGCTTGGATCCACTCAAACACACATCCAACCCAGATACTTGTAAGAATCCTCTCTAACCCATTTCAAGTATAACTTGAACAACTGGAAATTTATCCCTGGTTTGGCTCCTATGTCTCTAATAGACACAGGCAGCCTGTAAATGGTTCATCTTCCAGGTCTATATTATAAACCTGAAAGACGTAAACATCGAATGCATATAGATCGACACATAAAGAGCGATCTACCATTACAGCGAAACATGTATTCATCGAAAGTGGAAACACCAAATGTGTTTCTTTAGCCAGCATGGAGATTGTGGGGATGAGGAAATATATCCTTTTCCCCACTGTAGTGCAGTCTCAGAGTTGGTATATTTAAGTAGGGGGGTGTGGGGGTGCAGGGTTGCTTGCCCCCCTGCAAAAGTGTTTTATTTTAATTTTATTGATTTTATTTTAGTATGCCTACATGGTGCTGTTGGTTAAGGAAACACGTTCGGTGTTTCCACTTTCACTGAATACATGTTTCACTGTAGTGGTAGATCGCTCTTTATGTGTCAATCTATATGCGTTCGATGTTTACATCTTTCAGGTTTATAATATATTATAGACCCCATCTCCCAAGCCCCTGCTTTTAAATGTTTTATCTCCTAAACCTCCTGCTTACACTTATCAAGGGTATCAGAACTTGTCAGAGATTTGGAATGCATAGCTAGGCTTAAAAAGGCCCTAGTAATCATTAGCCTAGTACACACCTTGAACGTGTGAGCCCATGAGTTTATACATCTTCAAAACTTAATGTTGTATCAAACACTGACGGATTCGGCAACCAGGAAACAGAGCCACTTCAAGATTCCATATGGAAAAACTTCTTTATTCAATAAAATAAACAAGTGGATAAGCGCTTTTGCAAAGTGCGCTTCCTCAGATCTTCACAATTAAAACAATAAACTCCCATAGTATATATACCCAGTAGCAATTCAATTAAGCATCTAATTAGATAATTAATTATACAATTGGTTGATTCATCTTAATTCAGTGCAAAAAATCACTTTATGCACAGGAAGGCAGTATAAAACAGCTCTAGTTGGCTTCTCTTTCTATTTCTTTTGTTCATATATAAGATGCATCCATAAATAGATGGTTAATAAATAAGAATAGAAACATATTCATGTAATTTATGTAGTTTCTATCATGTAATGAAGCATATTCCAAATAATCAAATCCATTTTGTTAAAACTATTCAAATAAATATATATATATATATATATATATAAATATGACTGGGATAAATAGAACAATAGAAAAATGAGAAAAATGAAAATATATAAATGAATCTCATAAAATAATTTACAATAGGGTATGAATACATATCTATGTTACCAAAATTGTATATTATAAATCATATGTATATATGCTAAAGAAATGGACTTCTCTTTTAAACATACATATATAAAACAATGTCGTAATTCGTTATGTGTGATATCAATGTTATTCATAGACTGATAGTCATAATAAGCTACATGTCTGTATGACCAGCATATGCCTTTATATATATATATGAGATCATCAAATGTATAAATAAAATGAGTATATATTGTTTATGTAAAATCATGTTTATATATACATATATGAAAATATATAAAATATAAAGAATATATATAAAATTATGTATATATGAAAATTTGTATATCAAATGCATGGTTTATATTTTGTGTTGTATAATATATACACATATAGATATAGATCTTGTATATATATATATGTATAGATATAAATAGGTATAAATAGATAAATAAATAATTTAATTTAAATAGATATCTTTATTATAAAATATTAAAATCAATCATTAAAATCATGTGGATGAATATTATATCATGAACTAGAGTATATTGAGCATGTTTATATGGAAACTATGAATTATGAGAAAATAATTCATAGTTTCCATATAAACATGCTCAATATACTCTAGTTCATGATATAATATTCATCCACATGATTTTAATGATTGATTTTAATATTTTATAATAAAGATATCTATTTAAATTAAATTATTTATTTATCTATTTATACCTATTTATATCTATACATATATATATACAAGATCTATATCTATATGTGTATATATTATACAACACAAAATATAAACCATGCATTTGATATACAAATTTTCATATATACATAATTTTATATATATTCTTTATATTTTATATATTTTCATATATGTATATATAAACATGATTTTACATAAACAATATATACTCATTTTATTTATACATTTGATGATCTCATATATATATATATAAAGGCATATGCTGGTCGTACAGACATGTAGCTTATTATGACTATCAGTCTATGAATAACATTGATATCACACATAACGAATTACGACATTGTTTTATATATGTATGTTTAAAAGAGAAGTCCATTTCTTTAGCATATATACATATGATTTATAATATACAATTTTGGTAACATAGATATGTATTCATACCCTATTGTAAATTATTTTATGAGATTCATTTATATATTTTCATTTTTCTCATTTTTCTATTGTTCTATTTATCCCAGTCATATTTATATATATATATATATTTATTTGAATAGTTTTAACAAAATGGATTTGATTATTTGGAATATGCTTCATTACATGATAGAAACTACATAAATTACATGAATATGTTTCTATTCTTATTTATTAACCATCTATTTATGGATGCATCTTATATATGAACAGAAGAAATAGAAAAAGAAGTCAACTAGAGCTGTTTTATACTGCCTTCCTGTGCATAAAGTGATTTTTTGCACTGAATTAAGATGAATCAATCAATTGTATAATTAATTATCTAATTAGATGCTTAATTGAATTGCTACTGGGTATATATACTATGGGAGTTTATTGTTTTAATTATGAAGATCTGAGGAAGCGCACTTTCGGTGCGTGAAAGCGCTTATCCACTTGTTTATTTTATTGAATAAAGAAGTTTTTCCGTATGGAATCTTGAAGTGGCTCTGTTTCCTAGTTGCCGAATCCGTCAGTGTTTGATACAACATTCTGTTTCTTCTTTTTGACTGAGGATTCCATTGGCACTATCCGGTATATCTTTTATTATCTTCAAAACTTAGTTAAAAAGTTAAAAAGACTATCCACAAAAAGGCCTTTCTTCAAAACCAACAAACTATGCTAATAGGATAGTCTCAAAAAAAATCTGGAGGCAGATTAATTTCTTACTGTATAAACTAAAACCCTTTCCTCCTCCACACTCAATACCTTACATCATTTGGGAGGCTTCATAACAACTGAGGACTTCTTATAGGAAGTCGTTAATTTTACCTCCATCCCATGCCATTCAGATTCCCCCCTGCTCCAAATGCATTCTTCCATTCTACATCAAACAAATCAATGAAAAGGAAATAGAAATCTTTCTAGAAAAATATAAGAAATTATGCACCAGTAGGCCCTGATGATCTCCCTACCTAGTTTATAAGAATAATGAAAAGGCTATAGTATCACTCCCTAATCTACATCTACAGCTCTTCATACTTTCACAACTCTGTACCTTTAGTTTGGAAAAAATGCAGTCATAAAATCACTGCCTAAGATTCTCATACCCAGCTCTGCTTCAGACTATTTGCCAATATCAATTGTCCCTATGCTTCCCAAAATACAGAGGTAATCCAAAGGGCTTGAGTGAAGTCTGGTATCCCACCTGTGACCCAGATGGTGGCAGGCTAACAAGAAATAGAGTACAAATGATTAGACCAGATTAAGATTAGTTTATTTAGTTAAGTAGGTATATGGACGAGTGTTCTTATTCTACGACTACTTGAAACTTCAACAAAGCATCTTTATTTCTCCCACGGCGAGGGTATCAGAGAGAGACAGAGCGAGAGAGAGTCTCCTAGATCTCCTTGCTAACGTGATTTTATCTGGACTCATGCTTCACAAATGGTAGAAAAATAATGCCCAAGCAACTATCAGAATACATTAAAACCAATATACTTCAGACAAGAAACCAGCGAAGGTGCTGGACAGGTCATGGTACCTCACAGCACTTTAGACACATAGAGACAACATTCTGCCAAATGTTTACAAAGGTCACATAACTGGAGCAGTATTCATAGATCTCAGAAAGGTGTTTACCCTTATGAACCAAAGTGACAGGCTTATAGCATATGGACTCCATCCCAAAGGCATAGTTTCAGGGCTACCTCTCTAACTACTCCTTAAAACTTAAAAATGTTTCTTTTCCTTCCAATCCAGCAATACTTACTAAAGGAGTCCCCCCACCCAGGGTCAGTTATTTGCTTTTCCTCTTCTTTTTGATATTATATTCAGATTTAATATTCAAGGCATTGTTTATCAGCAAAGGATAAATAAATAAAAATAACCCTTAGACCTTCCATTGATTTCATATTCAGATGACAAAGTAAATTAAAGATCTGGCACTTCTCATAATAACACTAAGATACAGTTACAGGAAGAGCTTGGAGGGTATTCAGAAACATTTTACGTGCCACTGCACAATGCTGCATATCAAAGATGCCTTAGCGTGACATGACTGAGTGTTGTTTAAGTACGTAGTAAAATAAGCATAGCACTGGCATTCAGAATAAAAGGCTGCTTAGTAAATTTATGGTTGCTGAATTACATGTAGCAGCCACTATGTTAAACAGTAGTAATGCGGCCATGCAATGAGCAGCCATGTGACCAACATGACCCGAACAGTAAGGTGGTATGCCTGAGACTATGCATATTCAAAGGTGTAACAAAGTGCCTCATAGAAGCAACTTGGGCACTGTTAGAGGGCTCCAGAGGGTCAGCAGAGCAAAGTGCCAACTCAGTTCAGTGAGCAAACTGGGGTGGAAAGAAGAGACAGTGAAGCCAGAAAAGAAGAATGGCAAGCAAAGTAATGCATGCCAGGGTAGCTTAAGGAAGATAAGTAGTGTGAAGACAGGGCATATTTTGTCTTTGGGACAGGTGCCAGCTTTGTATTTTATTAGACGAAGGCTATATGGGGCAAAGTAATGCATGCAAGGGTAGCTTAAGGAAGATAAGTAGTGTGAAGACAGGGCATATGTTGTCTTTGGGACAGGTGCCAGCTTTGTATTTTATTAGACGAAGGCTATATGGGGCAAAGTAATGCATGCCAGGGTAGCTTAAGGAAGATAAGTAGTGTGAAGACAGGGCATATGTTGTCTTTGGGACAGGTGCCAGCTTTGTATTTTATTAGACAAAGGCTATATGGGGCAAAGTAATGCATGCCAGGGTAGCTTAAGGAAGATAAGTAGTGTGAAGACAGGGCATATTTTGTCTTTGGGACAGGTGCCAGCTTTGTATTTTATTAGACGAAGGCTATATGGGGCAAAGTAATGCATGCCAGGGTAGCTTAAGGAAGATAAGTAGTGTGAAGACAGGGCATATGTTGTCTTTGGGACAGGTGCCAGCTTTGTATTTTATTAGACGAAGGCTATATGGGGCAAAGTAATGCATGCCAGGGTAGCTTAAGGAAGATAAGTAGTGTGAAGACAGGGCATATTTTGTCTTTGGGACAGGTGCCAGCTTTGTATTTTATTAGACAAAGGATATATGAGGAAAAGTAATGCATGCAAGGGTAGCTTAAGGAAGATAAGTAGTGTGAAGACAGGGCATATTTTGTCTTTGGGACAGGTGCCAGCTTTGTATTTTATTAGACGAAGGCTATATGGGGCAAAGTAATGCATGCAAGGGTAGCTTAAGGAAGATAAGTAGTGTGAAGACAGGGCATATTTTGTCTTTGGGACAGGTGCCAGCTTTGTATTTTATTAGACAAAGGCTATATGGGGCAAAGTAATGCATGCCAGGGTAGCTTAAGGAAGATAAGTAGTGTGAAGACAGGGCATATTTTGTCTTTGGGACAGGTGCCAGCTTTGTATTTTATTAGACGAAGGCTATATGGGGCAAAGTAATGCATGCAAGGGTAGCTTAAGGAAGATAAGTAGTGTGAAGACAGGGCATATTTTGTCTTTGGGACAGGTGCCAGCTTTGTATTTTATTAGACGAAGGCTATATGGGGCAAAGTAATGCATGCCAGGGTAGCCTTAAGGAAGATAAGTAGTGTGAAGACAGGGCATATTTTGTCTTTGGGACAGGTGCCAGCTTTGTATTTTATTAGACGAAGGCTATATGGGGCAAAGTAATGCATGCCAGGGTAGCCTTAAGGAAGATAAGTAGTGTGAAGACAGGGCATATTTTGTCTTTGGGACAGGTGCCAGCTTTGTATTTTATTAGACAAAGGATATATGGGGCAAAGTAATGCATGCCAGGGTAGCTTAAGGAAGATAAGTAGTGTGAAGACAGGGCATATTTTGTCTTTGGGACAGGTGCCAGCTTTGTATTTTATTAGACGAAGGCTATATGGGGCAAAGTAATGCATGCCAGGGTAGCCTTAAGGAAGATAAGTAGTGTGAAGACAGGGCATATTTTGTCTTTGGGACAGGTGCCAGCTTTGTATTTTATTAGACGAAGGCTATATGGGGCAAAGTAATGCATGCCAGGGTAGCTTAAGGAAGATAAGTAGTGTGAAGACAGGGCATATTTTGTCTTTGGGACAGGTGCCAGCTTTGTATTTTATTAGACAAAGGATATATGGGGCAAAGTAATGCATGCAAGGGTAGCTTAAGGAAGATAAGTAGTGTGAAGACAGGGCATATTTTGTCTTTGGGACAGGTGCCAGCTTTGTATTTTATTAGACGAAGGCTATATGGGGCAAAGTAATGCATGCCAGGGTAGCCTTAAGGAAGATAAGTAGTGTGAAGACAGGGCATATTTTGTCTTTGGGACAGGTGCCAGCTTTGTATTTTATTAGACGAAGGCTATATGGGGCAAAGTAATGCATGCCAGGGTAGCTTAAGGAAGATAAGTAGTGTGAAGACAGGGCATATTTTGTCTTTGGGACAGGTGCCAGCTTTGTATTTTATTAGACGAAGGATATATGGGGCAAAGTAATGCATGCAAGGGTAGCCTTAAGGAAGATAAGTAGTGTGAAGACAGGGCATATTTTGTCTTTGGGACAGGTGCCAGCTTTGTATTTTATTAGACGAAGGATATATGGGGCAAAAAAATGCATTCAAGGGTAGCCTTAAGGAAGATAAGTAGTGTGAAGACAGGGCATATTTTGTCTTTGGGACAGGTGCCAGCTTTGTATTTTATTAGACGAAGGCTATATGGGGCAAAGTAATGCATGCAAGGGTAGCCTTAAGGAAGATAAGTAGTGTGAAGACAGGGCATATGTTGTCTTTGGGACAGGTGCCAGCTTTGTATTTTATTAGACGAAGGATATATGGGGCAAAGTAATGCATGCCAGGGTAGCCTTAAGGAAGATAAGTAGTGTGAAGACAGGGCATATTTTGTCTTTGGGACAGGTGCCAGCTTTGTATTTTATTAGATGAAGGCTATATGGGGCAAAGTAATGCATGCAAGGGTAGCCTTAAGGAAGATAAGTAGTGTGAAGACAGGGCATATTTTGTCTTTGGGACAGGTGCCAGCTTTGTATTTTATTAGACGAAGGCTATATGGGGCAAAGTAATGCATGCCAGGGTAGCTTAAGGAAGATAAGTAGTGTGAAGACAGGGCATATTTTGTCTTTGGGACAGGTGCCAGCTTTGTATTTTATTAGACGAAGGCTATATGGGGCAAAGTAATGCATGCCAGGGTAGCTTAAGGAAGATAAGTAGTGTGAAGACAGGGCATATTTTGTCTTTGGGACAGGTGCCAGCTTTGTATTTTATTAGACAAAGGCTATATGGGGCAAAGTAATGCATGCCAGGGTAGCCTTAAGGAAGATAAGTAGTGTGAAGACAGGGCATATTTTGTCTTTGGGACAGGTGCCAGCTTTGTATTTTATTAGATGAAGGATATATGGGGCAAAGTAATGCATGCAAGGGTAGCTTAAGGAAGATAAGTAGTGTGAAGACAGGGCATATTTTGTCTTTGGGACAGGTGCCAGCTTTGTATTTTATTAGACGAAGGCTATATGGGGCAAAGTAATGCATGCCAGGGTAGCTTAAGGAAGATAAGTAGTGTGAAGACAGGGCATATTTTGTCTTTGGGACAGGTGCCAGCTTTGTATTTTATTAGATGAAGGATATATGGGGCAAAGTAATGCATGCCAGGGTAGCCTTAAGGAAGATAAGTAGTGTGAAGACAGGGCATATTTTGTCTTTGGGACAGGTGCCAGCTTTGTATTTTATTAGACGAAGGCTATATGGGGCAAAGTAATGCATGCCAGGGTAGCTTAAGGAAGATAAGTAGTGTGAAGACAGGGCATATTTTGTCTTTGGGACAGGTGCCAGCTTTGTATTTTATTAGACGAAGGATATATGGGGCAAAGTAATGCATGCAAGGGTAGCTTAAGGAAGATAAGTAGTGTGAAGACAGGGCATATTTTGTCTTTGGGACAGGTGCCAGCTTTGTATTTTATTAGACGAAGGATATATGGGGCAAAGTAATGCATGCCAGGGTAGCCTTAAGGAAGATAAGTAGTGTGAAGACAGGGCATATTTTGTCTTTGGGACAGGTGCCAGCTTTGTATTTTATTAGATGAAGGATATATGGGGCAAAGTAATGCATGCAAGGGTAGCCTTAAGGAAGATAAGTAGTGTGAAGACAGGGCATATTTTGTCTTTGGGACAGGTGCCAGCTTTGTATTTTATTAGACGAAGGATATATGGGGCAAAGTAATGCATGCCAGGGTAGCCTTAAGGAAGATAAGTAGTGTGAAGACAGGGCATATGTTGTCTTTGGGACAGGTGCCAGCTTTGTATTTTATTAGATGAAGGCTATATGGGGCAAAGTAATGCATGCCAGGGTAGCTTAAGGAAGATAAGTAGTGTGAAGACAGGGCATATTTTGTCTTTGGGACAGGTGCCAGCTTTGTATTTTATTAGACGAAGGATATATGGGGCAAAGTAATGCATGCCAGGGTAGCCTTAAGGAAGATAAGTAGTGTGAAGACAGGGCATATGTTGTCTTTGGGACAGGTGCCAGCTTTGTATTTTATTAGACGAAGGCTATATGGGGCAAAGTAATGCATGCCAGGGTAGCCTTAAGGAAGATAAGTAGTGTGAAGACAGGGCATATTTTGTCTTTGGGACAGGTGCCAGCTTTGTATTTTATTAGACGAAGGATATATGGGGCAAAGTAATGCATGCAAGGGTAGCTTAAGGAAGATAAGTAGTGTGAAGACAGGGCATATTTTGTCTTTGGGACAGGTGCCAGCTTTGTATTTTATTAGACGAAGGCTATATGGGGCAAAGTAATGCATGCCAGGGTAGCTTAAGGAAGATAAGTAGTGTGAAGACAGGGCATATTTTGTCTTTGGGACAGGTGCCAGCTTTGTATTTTATTAGACAAAGGATATATGGGGCAAAGTAATGCATGCCAGGGTAGCCTTAAGGAAGATAAGTAGTGTGAAGACAGGGCATATTTTGTCTTTGGGACAGGTGCCAGCTTTGTATTTTATTAGATGAAGGATATATGGGGCAAAGTAATGCATGCCAGGGTAGCCTTAAGGAAGATAAGTAGTGTGAAGACAGGGCATATTTTGTCTTTGGGACAGGTGCCAGCTTTGTATTTTATTAGATGAAGGCTATATGGGGCAAAGTAATGCATGCCAGGGTAGCTTAAGGAAGATAAGTAGTGTGAAGACAGGGCATATTTTGTCTTTGGGACAGGTGCCAGCTTTGTATTTTATTAGACGAAGGATATATGGGGCAAAGTAATGCATGCCAGGGTAGCTTAAGGAAGATAAGTAGTGTGAAGACAGGGCATATTTTGTCTTTGGGACAGGTGCCAGCTTTGTATTTTATTAGACGAAGGCTATATGGGGCAAAGTAATGCATGCCAGGGTAGCCTTAAGGAAGATAAGTAGTGTGAAGACAGGGCATATTTTGTCTTTGGGACAGGTGCCAGCTTTGTATTTTATTAGACGAAGGCTATATGGGGCAAAGTAATGCATGCCAGGGTAGCCTTAAGGAAGATAAGTAGTGTGAAGACAGGGCATATTTTGTCTTTGGGACAGGTGCCAGCTTTGTATTTTATTAGGCGAAGGCTATATGGGGCAAAGTAATGCATGCCAGGGTAGCTTAAGGAAGATAAGTAGTGTGAAGACAGGGCATATTTTGTCTTTGGGACAGGTGCCAGCTTTGTATTTTATTAGACGAAGGATATATGGGGCAAAGTAATGCATGCCAGGGTAGCTTAAGGAAGATAAGTAGTGTGAAGACAGGGCATATTTTGTCTTTGGGACAGGTGCCAGCTTTGTATTTTATTAGACGAAGGATATATGGGGCAAAGTAATGCATGCCAGGGTAGCTTAAGGAAGATAAGTAGTGTGAAGACAGGGCATATTTTGTCTTTGGGACAGGTGCCAGCTTTGTATTTTATTAGACAAAGGCTATATGGGGAAGATAGCAAGCAGCCTGCCTGGGGAAAAAAGAGAGTATTTAAAGTAGCAGTGGTAAACAAATGAACACAAAATGCAGATATAGGCAAGGATGGTATGGACACGAAAGGTGGGGTCAAAAGTGGCAGAACACATACATATAGGAAAAGGGCAGCAAACAGGGTCTGGAGAATGACACATAAGGAAGAGGAACATTAGGATGGGGCATAGGGTTGGATATAGTGGTTCTGTCTGACCAATCCAAAGAAGAGTCCACCCAGATGTCAATCACCTCCATACAGGGTCTGTCTACAGTAGTCTAATGGTTGGGCCAGTTTGTTGTGCCACTCTGTCAGACACACCATCATCCCAGTGCAAAAGAGTAACTGTCAGCAAGCATCAGTTGGGAGCATTTGCTACTTCACATGACATACATAAGAAACTGTGGACTACTGAATGACCAGCTTCCACATCACAAGGCATACACAGTTGTTATGTTACAGTGGACTACTGAAAATATAACTAAAACAGAGCTGTAGCACTAGAGGTTTTGCATGCTCTATGCATACGCATAGTATGCACATGTCCTATTAGCCCTTTCTTAAGCAGGAGCAAGCACAGGAGCACTGATTAAGTGTGACAGCATACTGTGTTAGTGCAGCTATTCAGAGATGATCATGTATGCTACATCATCATCATAATCACCATGCTATGAGATTTATTTCACGAGTTAAAAGCCATGCTCACCATATTGCAGAAGATCACATTATGATGAACAAGTCAGGAACAGAATTCTAGTGAAGATGCCAAAGTGTAATCAAAGCATAGTGAAGGAAAACAAGTCTGCTGGTAATGTACCTCTGCACTGCACTGAGCACATGTGGTACTTAAGAGCAACAGCTAGAAAACAGTAGATTGAGTGAGGTAACAGCAAAAGGACAGGTGAATGACCAGCTGGGGAAAGGACTCACCATGACAGAGAACATAGCACAATGGCTATGAAAGGTATATGGTTAATCCAAAAGCCCAAGACACACATGTTCAGCCAAAAAGTATCCAAGAGCCAAACAAATCAAATCCCAGAAATGAAAATGGTGCAGCAGTACTGTAATAAAATCCACCAAACAGGACCTTGTAAAGTTCAGTCTAGTTTATTCACAAAAACAAAGCCATATGACATTTTGATGACAAAAGGCAGACAAAAAGTAAACTGGTTTCAGTGTGAAAACACCTTTATTAGTTCTGTTATATTTCCATGATCAAAACTGATATCGTTCATCAAATTATTGTCCCGGTAATGTAAATCCAGAAATTTGGGAGCTATTTTTTTAAAGTTTTGTTAACCAAAACTGAAAAAAAAATGTGAAATTGTTTTGTCATTTTAACCAAAAATCATGCATTACAAATTCTAATACATATTTAAATATTCTTAATAATCTTAAAGAAGAAAAACATCTATTAGCTGTGAAAATTATAGGGTCTCATTAAATCATGGGATTCATGAATCACCCAAAAATGATTTCATTTTTGTTCTTTTATCACTAATATAGTCTACCAACCCAATTTATTAAAATTGCCATAAGTAAACAAATCACTCCCAATCAACATAATCTTTGCACCAAAATACTTCATTATGTATTTATAAAGTGAATTTGTTGCCCTCTTACACCATATTTCTTTTAAATGTTCTGAATTCCTTAACTTAAAAACATCCTGGATTTTTTTTTTCTTACATAAAGAACCATACAGGAGCATAAAGCAAACTATATAGCCCATTCATTGTTATAAGTTATTAACCCATGTTTATGAAATATTTTCAAAGTGCTAGTTGTAGACAATTCCTTACCTTTTATCTCATACTTAGCCAAAGAACAGTTTCTGCATGAAAAAACAGAATTTGGTTTTGTTTAATTGACAGAATTTCTGATTTTTTAAACTGCTCAAAATGTTCTAATGTTCCTGGATTTTTTAAACACAAATCCACATATGTGTATTCAGTAAAATTTTGCTTAGTTGTTTTTTTTTTTTTTCAGATTGTAAAATGTGCCAGTGGTGTTTGATCCAAATGACCACATATATAGGAGTTTTAGATAAATCAAAATCCTAGTCTCCCACTGAGCACAACTTTGTTGGTCTATTAATATTGTTATTATCAACTGAAAAAAAATCTAATATCAGATCTGCTTTGTTCAGCCTGTACTGAGGAATGAATCTGCTTTTGAATATGTAATAATTTTTCGAAGTACCCTCTTTACCTTTTTTTTTTCTACTTAGTTCTAAAAGATCCTTCCTGAAATGATCATATGGTTCTTAGTTATATGCCTGGCTGCACTTGTTAACGTCTTCAGGCACATCAAGCTTGTTTTCTCTCACTCTTAGCAAATATCTGTATTCTTAGTTGAGAAGGTCAGCAAACATACAAGATGTCAGATCTTCATATAAAGCATACTCAGTCTTCTGAGAGACAGAGAGAAGTAGCTGTGATGTAAACTAGATGATATCCCACGTATCTTTCCTGATGCTTCATGACTGTGTCCTTTTTACCTAAAGAGCTAAAGAGTTTTTTTGTAGAACACAAGAATTTCATATATTTCCATTTTAGCATAAGATTGATTATGTTGTAACAAGGTATATTAAAAGGTCATCATAATACTTATCATTACAAATAGTTTTGTAGATAATAGAGATAAATAAGACAAGTGTCATTGCAAAAGACAGAGTGCATGTCAAGTGCTGTGGCATCAAGGTTCCAGAATGATAACTGGAGAAGTTTGTTTCTGCTCAGAGATATGCTCTCTGCACTTGGGCTATGTTTTCTTGTACTATGTATTTTATGAATTTTGGATTCCTCCATACCTGAGAATTTCTAGTTTAGGACTCATGGGAACTAAATGGTAAGAACTTTGGGCACTGCACAATTGTCAGTATAGCTGCAGAGTTCTTCATTTGTATGCGTTATTCTGATGTCCATTTTCATAGCCACAGACTAGCTTAATCTCCTGTCTCCTGGTCAAAAAGGAATATCTTCTATGGAAATCTTGAAGGATGAACATTGCTTTCTTTTCTATTGCATAACTGGTGGGCCCAGTATAAAATCTAGGTGTGGTATGAAGGATCTGCCGAAGCCCATATATTCGGTAAATGACTAGGCCCCGTTCTTACACTCAGTCTCCTTCAGTTACTATACTGATTGATGACTTTCTTAAGTAGTCTCTTTTATAGTGCCAATCCACATCATACCAGGAAATTTACTTTGTTGTCATGCCCGCATACCTTGCCCAGACTGATTGTTTGAAAGAAAACACCCTGAAGCGGTCGGTTCCTTACAGTAATCAATGTATTTAGAACTTTTGTTCATATTAGACTCCACGAACTTCATCTGAATAATAAAACATCCACTCCACTCATATTAAAATAAAGACACCTAAGCACATGGAGCAAGTTAACCAATAAGAACTATCTAATCATGTAATACCTACCAAGGCATAAAAAACAATCCCAATTATTTTACAGAAAATATACTATTTTTTGCATAGCAATTCCATTAATAAAATATATTAAAATACATTAATAAAACGTGACTTTAAATTACAATAAAGACATAAAAGAATAATTTATAAAAAAATACTTAATATAATATATAAAACATGTCAGAAATGAGTCACTAAAACCACACCTCAAAGTTACACATGACCTGCTCTTAAAGTTAATACCCTATTGGGTGAAACCTTATCATTGAGACCTGGGGACTGGATGACATTCAACTTAATATGACAGTATAATTCCTTGGCTTCAAGTCTTGTCTCCCAGTCTCCACATCTATCCAGATGGGGGGGCTCTTTCTAATGTATAAAATAAAAATGTATTTATTTATTTATTGACATTTGATTACCAGGAAAGTCCAACTGGGTAGAAGCCCATTTTCAGTGGAGGCCTGGGGAGAAAAGCTCCAAATTATTACAAAACATTTTAAGAATAATAGTTTTGCAATCTTCAAAAATAAAGCAAAAACATCTGCAGTTTAAATAATTATAACAAATTAGACATAATATAAAAACATTGGTTACAAATCAATGCAGGGTATATCCATCCATCCATTCTCAACCCCTTTTCCCATTTTTGCACATAGGTTTGGGGTGTCACTTATGACAATCATTTAATATTTAGAGAAATTATGCAGTTTATAGTGAAATTAAAGGTAAGTTAGTGTAATACAAATAGGAATTGCAATATGAAGTGAGGGAAAAACAGATATAGTATATTTAGAAAGTCAGATAAGAGAATTAGCTAGCAGTAAGGAAGTAAACGAAGAAGGGAGAGTAAGGAGGTATAAGGAATGAAAAGGTACTTGTTCATATTTAGGAATATAGGTTATTGTGGTTTAGAGCAAGAACAGAGCCAGATTTTAGCTAGGAAGTCTTTCATGAGTGATTTTGAAACAAAGGGAGGGTGGTATAGACCTGATGGATACAGGTAAGAAGTTCCAGGCCTTAGCAACCTTGTACGAGTATAGACAATGCCCAGCATATTTGCTAGGTTTATAGACAGAGAGGAGTTTTTGGTCACTGGATTACAGTGACCAACTGGGAACATAGTTGTATTGAATGTTGTTTAGTGCTAGACAGGCAGATGGATGCTGGATAATTTTATAGGTGGTAAGAAATTGTGTATATATTAGTTGATGTGGCAGTTCTAACCAATTTAGGCTTTTCAGTGCTATACAGTGGTGGGTTCTGAAAGGGGTATGTGCTGCCAATTTAGTAACTTTGTTATGGCATTGTTTAAGTTTCAATTTTTGTGAATCCTGGAGGTTAGTAAGGATGTCAGTGCCATAAAGAAGAGTGGGAAAGAGATAAGGAGTGGTAAGTTTAGTTTTAGTTGCATTGGTGAGAAAGTTTTTGCCTTAATAAAGCAGCCCTAGACTTTGATGAGTTTTTCTTATGCAATTTTATATATGCAGATCGAATATAGGATAATCATCCAATATCACCCCTAATAGTTTGCTATGGGAAGTGACTTCAGTGGTCATATTATCAAGAGAGAGGACTTTAAATTTATTTTTTTTTATGAGACAGGGATTTAGGGTAAAAAGTAGTAATTTGGTCTTTATGGGGTTGAGCATGACTTGTGAGTTACAAAGCCATGTTTCAGTGGCTGCTAAAGCTTACTGAGTAATTTTTTGGAGGTACACCACATTGTCAGATGTACAAATGAGAGTGGAATCATCTGCGTGTTGTATTAGGATGGCCTGTTATGTGAAAGCATAGAGAGTGTTGGTGAAAATGTTAAAGAGGAGGGGACCAAGGATATAGCTTTGTGGTACACCAGCGGTGACTGGGAAGTAAGGAGAGAGCATAAAGGGCCATTTTATTGACTGATACCTATTGGACAGGTAGATTTTGAACCATAGAAGTGTGGGCTGAAAGAGACCTAGGGAGGACATTTGAAGTAGTAGTTTGCTGTGACAAACTGTGTCAAAGGCTTTAGATAAGTCTAGAAATAAGGAAGAGACTAGTTTGCCATTACCTCTAACTTTATTGACAGTATCTGTATAGGTTAGAAGGGCACTGCTAGTACTATGGGAAGGATGGAAGCCATATTGTGTAGGATATAGTCTAGCAATTGTTTTTGAATACATTTTCAAGAGTTTACAATCAAAATGTTGAACGTAGTTTCTGCAAACAAGGGAATGTTGAACAGTAGATGGCTGATTCCCGTGTTCCCGAACGTTAAATGATCGCTAGCTCATATCAGCAAATGCCACTGTGCATTCACTGATATGAGCTTGATGTAATAAATAGAGATCATGGTACAGTACGGATTGGGACATTCATCCCTTTCCTCACTGTAGAGCGATCTCAGAGTTGGAATATGTAGTTAGCAGGGGGGTGCAAAACATGATATGAAGTGTAGGAGTGAAATTTACCTGAGCTCCTGTATGGACATCAGATTTGATATTTGGCAAAAATGTTGAATCTGCTGAATTCATTCATCAGATTTGACATTTTCACCTAATTAATATGCAGTTATTCGACCTTACCATTCAATGTTCTGAACAGTGTATTTTTTCAATTTTCAAGATTTTGATAGTAAACCTTTTCAAGTATTTTGGCAAGGGGAGATAAGATTGCTATAGGTCTAAGGTTACTCATGTATGTTGAATTCCTTCCTTTGTGCAGAGGGATAATGCTTGACTTTTTCCAGATAGAGGGAACATAGGATTCCTGGATTGATCTATTTATAAAGATTGAGACAGGATAAGTAATGCTACTGGCTGCTACTTTTAGATACTCGCTTGGAAGGTCATCAGCTGAAGAACAGCATGGTTTAAGTTTGTTTAAGAGTAGTTTTATATAGGATGTGGGCACAAGTTTAAAGGTGAAAGTAGATGTGGTGATATATGGCTGTTGGGCAGGATTGGGATTAGATATTGAGGAATCCTTGGTTGGAGATGCTATACTATCTATTAAATAGTATCAGAACCATACCTCTCAATTGTTCAGGTTTTCGCAGAGTGTCCAGATTTCTGCCTCATATTTTCCATGTATTACACCTAATATTGGTCCTTTTCTGGCAAATAGCAGAGGGTTGGAGTCATGAAATAATGACAAACATTTGAGTTTAAGGATCTACAGCCATTAGAAAATTCATGCTAATGCAAAACCTATTATTCTAGCAACTTTTTAAGTTTGTAAGAGCAATATTTAAAATCTGTCCATATTTGTACCCCCATAATTTTTGGCTTTGTCCAGATTTTTTTGCTCTAAGAGGTTGAGAGGTATGATCAGAGCTGTATTGCAGTTTCAAGTGGTGAGTTATCAGGAGAGGGGATTTGGGTTGAATTTTTGGCCAGGATGTAAGATTTCTCTAATGGATGTCCAATTCTTTTTAGGTTTGTGTTTAGTATTATTTTGAAAGTTATTACAGTATTATTTTTTGCCTTCAATTATTTGCTTTTAAGTATGATTGCAAAGCATTCTGAAGTTTTCAAGATATTGAAGTGTTTTATATTTTTGCCATTCTTTCCATGTTTTTCCTCTAGCCTGCATTAGCTTTCTACTCTTTTTGGATAGTCAAATTGCATTATTTGTTTTCAGTCTCTTCCTTCTAGGAGGTGCAAGACTATTTAGGATATTTAGAAAAGTTGTATTAAATTCAATACAGCATCATCTAAGGGGAATATTTTTAGGAAGTTCCAATTAATAGATGATAGTGTAGTAATGAAGATTTCTGGGTTATACTTGAAAAGGTTATGTGTTGTTTTATGAATATGCTGTTTAACTGCATGTGTGAGATGTCTAGTTGTATAGACTAGGAGATGATCACTGACAGAGTCTGACATTGTACCTGTGGTGGAGTATTTGCTAGGGTCTGATACAGTCTAATAGAGTTTGATGTCTTGCTATAATGTGTGGGCTATTAATTAGTTGTGGGAAACCATATAAGTTCATGCTAGATGTAGGGGAGTTAGAGTATTTGTCCAACCAACTAACATTCACATTACCTAGCAATATTTCTTCCGGTGAAAATGTTAAGGATATCCAGTGCAGGATATCTTCCAGTATTTCTTAAACCCTTGAGTGGCAAGCCAAACCATTAGTATTATCACATTTTTAATGCCATATACATGTTCATAAATATAACCATATACATAAATGTTGGTGTGAATGACCTGAGACGTACCTCCCTGGACTACATGAAAAGAGGCATGGAGGAGGTCTCCGATCTTGTAGCCCAGGCAGATATGACCCTAGCCCTGAGTAGCATCCTGCCATCACCCAGAATGATACCACAGTACAAGGACAAAATGATTGACTTCAATAATTGGCTAAGCTTCTGGTGTCATTCTAAGGGGATCCAGTATTTGTCTGCCTGGGACAACATGATCAACAGACTACGATGCTTTGCCAGAGATGGCCTGCACCTGTCACCCTTGGGATTCTGGAAAATGGCAAAGGCTCTTGCCACCCCTATAGTGCCTTTTTTAGGCAAGGTTCAAATGACAAATTCACCACTGTAACAGGTACAAGCAAGCAAAATCTGAGGGTAATGCTACTCAATGCTAGAAGTCTAAACCTCAAAATGCACTCACTCAAGGCACTCCTTAAAATGGAGAACATCGACATCTGTGCAGTGACAGAGACCTGGTTCAAAGCTCCAGAGAGCACCCCTGCATTACCAGGCTATAATTCATACCACACCTTTCAGCCACCTAACCCGGAACAAAGCACTAAAGGTGGAGGTGTGTCCATATTCATTAAGGATATCCACGCCTCCAGGCTAGTTGCACAGCATAATCCATCCGAGATTATCCAAGTGCAACTAACTCTGGGCAAGACTGCAATCCAAATTGTAGCTTGCTACAGACCCCCCACCATGCCCCAGGATTCCTACTCCTCATTTCTTGATACACTGGAAAGTAATAGGGTACAACCCAACACTCTAATAATGGGCGATTTCAACTACCCACCATTAACTGGGAAAACTACTCATGTACCAACTCTTTTGCTCAATGTTTTCTGGAATTCATAAATTCCAACGCCTTGGATCAACTTATTCACACCCCCACCAGAGGCAGCAATATCCTAGACCTGGTTATTACCAACATGAGCAACCAGTGTTCCAAACCAGAGGTCAATTCCTCACTGGTCAGATCCAACCACAAGCTAATCATCATAGACATCCACATCTCGCCCCCACCAACATTTATGGAAACCACCGCAAAAAACTTCTACAAAGCCAACTTCACAAAAGACAGAAGTGGCAAACTTCATGACACTCATGCAGACGGACAATAGAGGTACGACTGCTAAATCCTACACAAATGCACTTTATAAGCACTTACACGAGTGCATGGATCATGCTATCCCTAATGGAACCAAGATGCTATCCTCCAAAAAAGGAAGCCAATCTGGTGGTCCTCTGCCATAAACAAACTCTACAACAGAAGAAACAAAACTGTTGCAAAAAAAGAGTAAAATCCCAAGACTGGAGGAACTCCCTGGTCAACCTGAGTAAGAAGCTGAAATCCCTCATAAAATCCTCCAAAGCTAGTTACGAAAACAAAATTGCCACTGACTCTAAAGACAACCACAAAGCATTCTATAGCTATGTCAAGAATCTCAATGGCAACACTCAGATCTGCTCTGAGTTACAGCACAATAACACTAAATATACAGAACCAACTGATACTGCCAACATCCTAGCAGATAGGTTCAGTGCTAACTTTACCCCCCTCTCACCCCCTAAAGGGCCCATCTCTATACCAGAAGAATGCAAAGTTACTGTAATCATGGCTGCACAGGTAAATAAACACACTCTCCAAAGCCAAGAACACAGCATCCATGGGACCTGACAATATCCCAGGCTGTGTTCTACATGAACTACAGAATGAACTGGCACCCTATCTAAGTACCATGTTCAATCATAGCCTCACCTCAAGCTTTGTGCCCATTGAATGGCGCACCATGACGGTTATCCCAGTCCACAAAGTGGGAGCCATGATAGACCCTGGAAACTACTGCCCCATTAGCCTGATGAGCCTGGTCTGCAAGGCCATGAAACGTATCATCATGGAACTCATAAACAAAGACATTGGTAACCTCCAAACTCTGGACCCTACCCAGTTTGGGTTTGTAAAAGGCAGATCATGTCTCCTAAACCTGACTGACTACTTTGAAGCAGTCACCAAAGCCACAGATGAGGGTAAGGTGGTTCACACAGCTTATCTAGATCTCGCCACGGCTTTCAACACCATCCCCCACTCTGGAATTATAGATAAGCTCACTAAACTAGGTATACATCCCTATGTCACAAGATGAGTTGCCAACTGGCTCATGGACAGAACCCACACTGTGAAAGTAGCAGACTTCAAATCCGACTCCAGACCAGTGACAAGTGGAGTACCACAAGGTTCAGTCCTGGGTCCTTTCCTGTTTGGTATCTACTTCTCTGAAGTACAGGATAACACAGAAGGTCTTTGGCTAACAAAGTTTGCAGATGACTGCAAACTAGGAGCCATAATCGAAACTCCTAATGATGTGGACATACTGCAAAAGGGCCTCACTGAGACAGATGCCTGGTGTCAAAGCCATGGCCTGAAGCTCAATGCCAAAAAGTGTATTGTCATCCCCTTTCATAAAAACTCTGTACCCATGAACTACCACTTAAGGGGTAGTCTACTTAATGCCAAAAATGTGATAAGAGACCTTGGGACACAGGTGGACAGTAACCTCTCCTTTGATAATCACATCGCCACAGTGGTCAGGAAATCCTTCTAAGTGGCTCACCTCATCACAAAAGGTTTCTCATCCAGAAAAAAAGAGGTCATTGTTCCCCTCTACTCATCACTCATTAGACCCATTATAGAGTACAACACCCCTTTTGGTATGTACCTCCCAAGACATCTACAACAACTGGAAAGGCCATAGAAATACCTCACAAAGAGGATTACTGGCCTCAAACAGATGCCCTACGCAGACCTTCTCAAAAACTCCAGCTTTACTCCGTCGCATATCGCCTACTCAGAGGCAATCTCTGCCTAACATACAAAGCTATGTCAAACTCAGAGCTGTTGGACATGCTCCACTTAAAGAAATCCCAATCCCTCCAAGCTACATGCTCTAGGGACCTTAACATTGTCACCACAGTAAACAGAACATGCTGGAGGGATAGATTCCTGTCCCAGAGACTTCCCATACTCTGGAACAGACTACCTATCTATGTCAAACAGAGCTCTTCATTAGCACTCTTCAAGAAAAATTTGATGATTTGATGGGAAATAGGAAATTCACCCTAGGGATCACTTCTGTGGCTCTGCTCGACAGGGGCACAGGAAAATAATTTTCTTGGGTGGCAAAACCTTGGGTACCGTTTTGGCTAGGCTTATATAGGCCCTAGGGCTAATAGCCTAGTACCTACCTATGAACCTATAATATGTGCTGTTCAGTCTTACCAATATAAAATGCTGGGGCAAGTCAAACATAAAGCTATGTATACCATTCATTTTGTTCTGCAGTTATATTTGCATTATTTCTAAGCACCCTAGGAAAGGAAAGTATACTAACTATGGTTCCATCACAGATAAATATACATTGAGAATAAGCCCCAAATTTGTTCATACCATATTTCACATTATATATTGCTCCTGACTTTCAATAATAATCATAACAGTTTAACCCTTTTTATCTGACACCACAAATGCATTAACAGCTGTTTTCAGTTTTTAATCATAAGCTTCTTGACATTGCTGTCTGATCTTCAAATGAAATAACCATAGCCCCTTTAATATTTACAGTGACCCACACCATTCTCAGCATTATTAGTATTGTCACAGTCAATAGGGTTAGCGTCCCATAAAATGGGGAGGGGGTACAAACATTTATGGTTCAAATTCCCCAGGGTAAGACCTTTCAATAAATAAATTAGAAGGGATACCTTCCTTTAAAAATATTTCATTGTCAGAAATCAGCTTTAACAACCTAACAAACTGCCCTTTAACCACATTTTTCTTTTCCCATATTAGGTGGGAAATAGTAAAATGCAAAAAACAATTAGGAAAAGTGGACTTTTTAAAAAGTTAGATTTATGCCTATTATCCTTAATGTCCTTCTGAACTGTAATATGCAAATAATTAGTACTAACAAAACAACACTAGCTAAAGGCTCACTACCTATGCAGGTGTTTGTGCTCTACCATACCCACTGATAAGTAATGCAAGAGCACAACACTGGCATATGCCACAAGGATATTGTGGCTTCATGAATGGATGCTGATACAGCATTAGCTCTTATGACTGAAGTGCTTATTGTGTAGAGTTAAATGTGTGGTAATACATTTAACAAGCTGCTTGTTACAGTTTTAGGAGAGGCTTACTACAGTTAACCTATAAGATTGGAGAAGAGCTTTTTATTGTGTGTGTGTTTAAGAAGACTTTTTTGTCCTCAACTTTAAGTTGATAGAGGTGTCATTATGGGGATCTGCACAAGTAACCAGTTGAGCTAGCTACGATATATATATATATATATATATATATGTATATATATATATATATATATATATATATATATATATATATATATATATATATATATATATATATATATATATATATATATATATATATATATATATATATATATATATTTATATATATATATATATATATATATATATATACACAAACATGCACATTTACATACCTATATACATATATTGGTATAGATAAATATATGTATATATATATATATATATATATATATATATATATATATATATATATATATATATATTGACATTTTGCATTGGAAAGGCTGCATGAGTGGGGAGTGCTGCTAATTTTCTTGTTTTATGTCATGTTGTGAACATAATATTGGAATCTGGAGTTTTGCTTTTCAGTGGATATAGATAGATAACTAGATAGATAGATAGATAGATAGATAGATAGATAGATAGATAGATAGATAAACAGGTAAATAAGCACAGACACAAACACATGCATGCACATGTGAAGTTGTAATAGTTTTTATGCCTAACATGAAGAATGATGGAGTGATAGAGACTTTAATAGTCATGTGAGAAATGATGGAGATACTTGAAGAGACATGACCAGGACAAACAGACCGACGGATCAAAACTCAAGTGAAGAATTGTTTCTGAAAATCTCTGGTCATCATGGCTCAGCCATTATGAATACAATATTCAAACAAAAAGACTGTCATAAGTGTATTTGGTATAAGGATCTCTTGGGCCAAAATCAAAGATAGATTTTGTAGTCATGACATCAGACCTGAGGCCACATCTTCTGGTTGCTCAGGAAATGAGACCTACTACAGTATCAACTGATCATCATTTGTTGTTGAGGTGTGTGACAGGTCCCTACTCTGAACTAGCAATCAGAGAGATTCAGTCCTCACCAATGACTCCAGTGAAGTATGGTCACTAAGACCAAAGATGTTTTCACACAGCATTTTCAGATGCAGCTCCCTGTACCAAGCACAATTTTCCTTAACAGCACACAGGAAACACACTACAGATTTGGGACTGGATTCACTGTCTCTCTCCAGGCCCACACAAAACTCCACACTGACCACTTTGGAGTTCTGTGTACCCTGTTCCCAGTGGCTGACACACACACACACACACTTTGATATTTGAGTTTGACACACACATACGCACCTGAGAAAAGCTGGCAGAGATTTACTAGCTTTGCCCCTTTCTGCCCAGACTCTGAGGTAATCAGGGTGCCATCAATCTGCTACCCTAATGCTCTTACAAAATGGTACCTAATTATACTGTGTAAAATTAATACTAATACAAATGGTAGGGTGTGACCAAATCAACAAGGCTTTCAGGACCAGACACAGTGTCACAAAATAAGCATACGTACTCTCAAGATGTTAAACGTATTCTCTAAAGGACCAGCCACAATGAAAGATATTAAAATATTTAATGTTAAATAATAAAACTGAAAACAGGAAAATACTAAATACAATAAACAACAGTTTCAACCACAGAGATATAAAAATAATTCAGATGGATAGTTTCTCACAGATGCAGAAAACAATACTAAACTATTCTAACTAAATATCCCTGACTGACTAAAGAATTATTGTTCCCTGGCTACTTACTTAAGCAAGGCAAACTGATGTTTGCTGAGTGTCTTACCAAAGCAAAAGCCAGATGATGTCTGTCTTTGTCTGTGTGGATATGTGAGATATATATATCCTGTCAGAAAGCTTTCCTGTCAGGTTCCAAAGTGCTGCTGCAAGAGTTCTGAAGAAACTAGATACTAGATGGAGGATGACATCAGCTCCAGTCACCTGACTCTGGTACAATAATACATACACACACACAGCTTTACTAAGATCTGTGGCAACATCTGAATGCTATAACATAGTTTCAGACTTTCCATCCTTCCAGTGTTCTCTGATAAACATACACATTTGATCAGTTACAACAGTGCTCAAGCCAATGAAATTAACTTCAAACAGCTTCATAACAAAGCTAAGAAATTAGTTATAAATGACAAAAATATATTTTTCACAACAGTTATCTGGTCAAAGAAATAACCCCAGAAAATATGGAAATCAGTCTCTTCTCTCCTTAATCCTGGGACCACACAAAACCCATCACCATGCCCAGTTAAAGACCCACAACAAATAGCCCATACGTTTAACTCTCATTTTATCGACAGCATTCTTAAACTTATCAAAGAACTCCCATAGATAACAAAAAAAAACCCAAACAGTAAAATAAGCACCTCCAACCCTGCCCATGAGAATCCCTGACCACCACTCTCTCACCGCAAAGAAACTACTAACTATAACACAGTAACTCCCATATTTTCAGTAAAACCAATGCCACCTCTCTAGTTTTTAAATTCCTAACTAAACTAAGACCATGCTCTCTGACCTCTTATAACCTCCCCTCTGAATATTTGAAAATCTGTGCTGATGCAATAGCCTACCCCATCAGTATTCTAATTAACCGCTTTATCTCAGAATCTACCATCCCTCAAATATGGAAGCAATCCATCACAACCCCATTACATAAAAGTGAGAATACTAACGATTTAATCAACTATTGACCAGTTTCCATTCTCACATATCTAAAATATTGAAAAAGTGTATACACACTCAACTACTTCAACACCTTTCTGACAATAATCTCCTCGCTCCAACCCAACATGGCTTTTGCCCTGCCCACAGTAACACTACGGCCTTACTTTCTGTCACTGATACTGTGAACAAAGTTCTGGACTCTGGCTTATTGACTAAAGTAGTCTTATTAGACCTATCCAAAGCTTTTGACACAGTACCACATACTAAACTACTCCAACAACTAACAACTCTAGGATGTTCTGAACAGACCCTTATCTGGTTCACCAACTACCTGAACAACAGACATCAATCTGTCAGATGGCAAAACAAGCAATCTGGCTGTTTGATCAATAAAACAGGAGTCCCCCAGGATCAGTTCTTGGACCTTTGTTTTTTAACATATTTATAAATGATCTCCACAAAGAATCCACACAAAGTTCACTGATCCAATATGCCGACAAATCATCTATCATATCCTCTGCTAATAACTTCCCTGATTTTCTAAAAATAACACAAAATACCTTCACAACGTTAGAAACCTGGCTAAATAGATCATAACTATTACTAAATCCCAAAAAATCTAAGCTACTGCTATTCTCCTCTAAGCCACACCCAGAGGACTTTAAATTTTTTTCACAAACCAACATTGAAATTGAAATTGTAAAGACAGCAAAACTACCAGGCATTACCATAGATGACAAAGTATCTTTCAAACATCATATTCTTAATACAATAAAGAAAACACACTTTAAACTAGGCAAACTCTACAGACATAAACTCTATATGGACAAACCCACAAAAATAAAACTGGCAAGTACCCTCTTACTTCCTTCCCTTCTCTATGGTCCCCCCATCTTTACCAACCTACATACATCTTTAACTAACAAATTACAATCGTGCTATTATAAAATTGCAAAATTTGCCTCAGGTTTACCAAACTGCACACCACTGCAAGCTCGTTAGGGCATTAAAATTGCTTGAATTTCCTCACTACCTCCAATACACCCAACTTACTTTTCCGCGCAAACTAATATATAACCCAGAGGATTGCCCAGCACTTCATTCCACCCAACAATCCTACATCCACTCCTGGAATCTTTGGTCTACTTATAAACAGCTTCTTAGAGTATCCAAGCCCATTAAGAAAGCAGGACAAAGCCTGTATTCCCACTCCATAGCAAAATTGTGGAATGCCCTACCCCCCTCCATTACACAAACTGAATCCATAAAACTTTTCAAATTCACCCTAAAAAACACTTCCTTAAAAATCAAATCTGCCACTGTGCTAAAAATTATAGACTACGTTAAACAATTTCTAAAACTTCATTGACTACGATGACTCTTTTCAGTACAAGTAAAAAACTGTTAATTCACTGAAATCCTTTGACTTTTATATATCAGATCAGTATCGCAAACTATCTCTATAACCATTAATAGGCTATTTCTAAACTTCCTATGAATTACTAATGAACTGTTTACCATGAATGCACTATCTGTCTTTTCCCTACATACAAGGTATGCCATTTAGAATGCTGTATGTGTACTGGTAACATATAACTAGATTGTATAAAGCTTTCTACAGTGTGTGCTACTAATCTTTTAGAAATGTATTGAACTGTATAGAAATGTAAAAAAAAAATTGTATACTCTGTAAGTATCATCTTTTAAAATATTATTTCTGTAACTGGAGCTTATCTCCCTGGGCCTCTATTGAAAACGGATTTCTGACCCAGTGGACTTTCCTGGTCAACAAATGTCAATAAATAAATAATTAATAAATAAAATATACATGCATGCATTCTTTCTGCCCAGCAGTACCTACTACTGATGTATTTTTAATACAAGTAACTTTACAAATATACTTTTAATTCAAACATCTGTACAGATCAGTGTGACAGTCAAATAATATAAAATTCTTTACAAAACTCCAGCTAGCTATGCTGGCATATGTACACATGTACTGCCTTACTCTCCCTGGCACAGATGGCACTACCTCATAATATCACATTTCTTCTCCCTTTGAAAACTCAGACTAGTTTTTCAAGTGATCTTGGAAACACATTGCTTGAGAGAAATGGGCCTACCTGGGAACACATTCTGAGAGCCCATCTGCATTGGCATTGCTGACCCCAATATAATGCTGCACTGTCACATCACATGACTGCAACCCTAGGCTCCACCTTAATAACTTAGCATCTTGCTGTCTGGCATGATGTAGCTATGTTAAGGGATTGTGGTTAGTAACCACAGTGAATTTCTTTCATACAGATAGGGCTGAAGTTTATGCGGTGTCCATACTATGGTGAGACATTCTTTTTCTACAGCTGCATAACATTCCTCCCTGGATTGGGGTTTATGGCTGAGATATTCAACTGGGTGCTCTTCTTCCTCTGAGGAAACTTGGCTGAGTAGAGCCCCCACCTCATGGTTTGAAGCATCCACCTACATAATAAATTCTTTGCTGTAATCTGGACTAACACAAGGAGTCCTCCTAAAGCCCCTTTTAAGCTTTTGGAATGCCTGCTGTCATGCTGGGGTCCACACTACTTTATCTGGCACATTTTTCTTCATTAGGTCTGTGATCACTAGATCCCCCTCAGACTCCTCCTGCCATCCACTGCAAATACTCAGCACAAGAGCCTCCCCATCATGGTAAGGCTTCATCATGTTAACATAGTACAATGTGTGCCCCTGCCTCCTGCCTAGCAGGCTGACCATGTGATTAACATCACTGACCTTCCTTATCACTTTGAAGGGTCCCTCCCAAGCTGCCTGAAGCTTATTGTGTCTGACGGGAATAAGCACCATAACCTGCTGTTCCACAGCATACTTTTGAGCTCGAGCATTCTTTTAATACCAGACCTTTTTTTCTGCTGTTCATCTCCTGCCAGGTTCTCCTGGGCCAAGCCCATGAGCTCCCTAAAGCCTTGTCCTGAAATTTAGGATATATGCTACAACAAACTCCTTGTGGGATTTACAGTCACCTTCCCACTCATCACAGATCAAATCTAAAGGCCCCCTCACCCTGTGCCTATACAGTAACTCAAAGGGTGAAAATTCTGTGGATTCCTGGGGTACCTCTCTGTATGCAAACAGCAAATGAGGCAAATATTTGTCCCACTCTCTCTTAAATTGGTCTGCAAATTCCTGTAGCATGTTCTTTAGTATAGAGTTTAACCTCTCCACAAAACCATTAGTTTGAGGGAGGGGAGGTGGTAGGGGGTGGTATTTAGGTTCTTCACCCCACAGTGCTTCCACAGACAAGCCAGTAGGTTTGACATGAAATTGGCACCTCTGTCAGTCATTAATTCTCTTGGGAAACCTACCCTGCTGAAAATCTCTAACAAAGCATTTGCCACCTTCTCTGCCTCAATGGAGGACCAAGCCACTGCCTGAGGGTATCTAGTAGCATAATCTACTATCACTAAGATATATTTCTTTCCTGTGGAACTTAGGGTACTCAGAGGCCCCATAATATCCATAGCTACCATCTGAAATGACTCCTAAATTACAGGCAAAGGCATCAAAGGAGCCTTGACCTGGTTTCTTGCTTTGCCTACCTTTTGGCAGTGCTTACAGGTCCTGCAGTACCCTGTTACATCCCTTGGAATCTCAGACCAATAAAAGTTCTGCAGAATTAGTCTCTTGGTACACTTTATACCCATATGACCTGCTAAAGGAATGTCATGGGCTATGGCTATAAGTACCAGATGGTAGACTCTGGGCACTACCAACTGCTGTATTACCTCACCCTCTAGCCCTCCTTCAGAGGCCCACTTTCTACACAGTAACCCTTTTCTTCCAATATATAGTCTTCCCTTTTCCTTGAGAATCATGTGCCTGCTTAGCTACCTCCCTCAAGCCTTGTAATATAGGGTTTGAAAGCTGAGCCTGTCTCAATTATACCTTTGTGACCCTTCCCAGCCCTGTTTCCACCTGAAGCCTGGTCTTTTCTGACATCAGTGCCTCACTGTCAGCCTGGGTACTACCACTCACCTCTACTTGCAGTCACCATGTCCACTGGAACATCAGTACCTACCAGAATCTGTGGCTCACTTTCAGGCTCACTGCTACAGGGTAGCTCCCTCACTGAATTAGCCACCTCACCAGCCCCAGCTTCAGGTGTGAGGTCTATCTGGGTCTCTCCCAGGCTACCTGACCCACATGCCTGTCTCCAAACCTAATTGCATGTAACTGCATGCACACAAGGTACTGCATTATCACAATCATTCCCTATCAAGATATCTGCAGGGATATCCTCAAACACACCTACCTGCTTGCTTTCTTTTCCACTCTCCCAGTCAAGGTGAACCCTGGTCAAAGGTATTTGGAATGAGGTCTCTCCTAAAGCTCTGACTGGTGTAGTCTGTCCAAGCAAGTACTGCTCCTCTTTAACCACTGCAGGCTTCACAAGGGTTATGTCAGAGGCCATGTCTCTCTTGGCAGTGACCTGTCTTCCATCCACTAAGATAGGATACAAGCTTCGGTGATAATTTGGTACCTCTGTTGTCTACAGACAACTTACCACTTGACATGCTGTTATTCCCACTTGCTGGATCCTTCACCTTTTGTTCCCCACCTTGCCTCAGTGGACATTTGTATGCTACATGGCTCCCTCTTGTTACATTTAAAAGGCCATGTACCTGAACTATTGGCTTCCCCTGTCACTGGTGTACTCTGTTGGGGTGGTTTAGGCTGCCCAACATGGATGCCTATAACCATGTGCAGCACTGGATATCCCTTTCTTGTGCAATAATGTCCTGTTTGCTAAGTAGAGATCCCCTTTTCTCCTCAGCTCATCTGCAGAGTTACACTCCTAGTTTGCCAACCAGATTCTTGTGTCCTCAGGCAATGTGCTAAGGGCTTGTTGCCTCACCAAAGGTCTGCCAGCCCTTCAAAAGTGGTGACCTGACACTCACTCACCCACATATGAAAATAAGTGCTTAACTCAACAATATAATCACACACACTTTCATCTGCCTTGCATCTATGCTCACAAAACTTTTTTTTGTAAGCTTCAGGTGTTAACTTAAAACATTCCAGTAAACATTTTTACTGTTAATTTAAACAATCATTATCAGACAATTTAGAAACACCAGTTACAACTTTACCATGCAGTAAGGGAGTCAGGAACCATACCCAGAGCCCTTGGTCAACATTGCACCATTTACATACCCTTACAAATACATGAATAAAACTACCAAAATCATCACCCTCTGTGAAGTGTGAAATAAATTTACTGATGTTTATTGCTTCTGGGGTTTGGTTATTCCCTTCTCCATTACCTCCATGACCCTGCCAAAGAGTCAGCATCTCCCTCTCATGTTGCGGTTGTTTCTCATTTGACCTCTGAATGCCTCAGTCTCTCTGCTGATTTTAACTCTGTTTTGCCTTTTCTTCAGCCTCCAAACACCACAGTCTCTCTGCTGATTCTAATTCCATCTGTTTCTCCAGTTGTTTGTCCTCCAGTTCAAGTCTCTTTAACTCCAGATGGATTTTTAAGTCATCAGAGGAAGAGGTGAACTGTCCTGTTTCTGAAGACTGCACATCCCCATCACCAGACTAGTTGTCTTCCAGGTTGCTGATCCATGCTGCAGCTGTGACTAAGGCTGAAATTATTTCCTCTTTGGTCAGGTTGGCATGCACCAGTCCTTTGGCTTCACACACCTTGGCCAACTGGTTCTTTGTCAGCTTGCCATAATCCTCTGCTGACATCATTGCCTGCTTTCCCTAAATAAGCTAGTCTAACAAACATAAATTAAACTGTTGTAAAAATGAAACTCTGTATGTTTACCTTGTGGCTCCTGAGAGTACACACACCTTCAGTGACAACTATCCACTGGTTATTGAAGTTTAATTAATATCCCTCCCAGCTGCCTCCAATATGTGACAGGGCCCTACTCCAAGCCAGCGATCAAGGAGACTCAGTCTTCACCATTGACTCTGGTGAGGCACAGTCACTAAGACCAAAGATGAATTCACACAATATTTTCAGATGCAGATCCCTACACCAAGCACAATTTCCCTTAAGAGCACGCAGGGAGTATGCTCCATACCCGGAGCTGGATTCTTTTTCTCTCTCCAGGCCCACACAAAACTCCACACTGACCACTTTGGAACTTTATGCCCCTGTTCCCAGTAGATGACACACACATTTGGATATTTGAGTTTCACACACACATACACACATGGAAAAATCTGGCACAGATTTACTAGCTGTGCTTCTGTCTGCCCAGACTCTGAAGTAGTCATGCTGCCACCAGTCAGGTACCCTAATTTTCTCATAAAGGGTACCCAGTTATACTGTGTAAAATTAATACTAATACAAATGGTAGAGTGTGACCAAAGCAGTATGGCTTTCAGGACCAGCCACAGTGTCACTAAAACAACCATAGGTACTCTCAATATGTTAAAAGTATTCTCTAAAGGACCAGCCACAATGAAAGGTATTGAAATATTTAATGATAAATAATAAAACAGAAAACAGGAGAATACTGAATACAATAAACAACAGAGTTCCAACCACAGAGATATAAAAAATAATACAGTTGGATAGTTTCTCACAGATGTAGAAAACAATACTAAACTATTTTCACTAAATGTCCTTGACTGACTAAAGAATTACTGTTCCCTGACTACTTACTAAAGCAAGGCAAGCTGATGTTTGCTGAGTGTCTTACCACAGCAAAAGCCAGATAATGTCTGTCTTTGTCTGTGCGGATGTGTGAGATATATACATCTTGTCAAAAATCGTTCGTGTCTGGTTCCAAAGTGCTGCTGTGACTGTTCCAAAGAAACCAGATGCTGGTTAAAGGACGACATCACCTGTGATCATCTGACTCTGGTACAATACACACAGAGCTTTGCTAAGGTCAGTAGCAACATCTGAAAGCTATAACACAATTTCAAAATTTCCACCCTTCCAGGGTTCTCTGATAAACATACACATCTGATCAGTGACAACAATACAACTTAATATACATGGACACATTCTTACTGTCCAGCAGGGCCTACTGTTGATGCATGTCTAACACAAGTAACTTTACAAATATATTTTTTAACTCATACATCTGTACAAATCAGTGTGATAGTCAAATAATGTAATTTTTTTTACAAAACTCCAGCTAGCTATGCTGGCATATGTACACACATACTGTCCTACTCTCCCTGGCACAGATGGCACTACCTCATAACATCACAAGGTGCATCAAATGACAAGAACAATATCTTTACAGACCATGGAACACAAATGTGTTGTCATGGTGTCCTTGAAACATCTAGCAGATCTTTCTGTGTGTGATGAGTACAATTTGCCTCTTCAGAAGAGTATCTCCTGTATCCCAGGGGAAATTGGAAAAACACAGAGTCTAAATGGACTCTATTCAAGACTTCATCAATGGTTTGTGTGCAAAGGAAGGTCATGGCTTGTAATGCACATAGCACTAAGACCCACTGGTGGACAGAGGTTCATAGGTTCATAGGTTTGTACTAGGCTATCGGCCCTAGGGCCTATACAAGCCTAGCCATAACAATTCCCTGGATATTTCTTCCCACAATATTTACTTCTCTGTACCCCTGTCTAGCAGGGTGACTGACATGATCCCCAGTGTGAATTTCCTATCACCCATCCAATCATCAAGGTTCCTTTTGAAGAGGGCCAATGAGGCTCTCTGTTTGACATGTATGGGCAGTCTATTCCATAGTATGGGGAGTCTCTGGGTCAGGAACCTATCCCTCCAGCATGTTTTGTTCATTGTGATGACATGGTTTAGATCCCTGGAGTGTGTGGCTCTGAGGGATTGGGATTTCTTTAAGTGGAGCATGTCCAACAGCTCAGGGTTTGACAAGGCCTTGTATGTTAAGCAGAGATCGCCTCTGAGTAGACAATATGCCACAGAGTATAGCTGGAGTTTTTTTAAACGGTCAGCATATGGCATCTGCTTTAGGCCTGTGATTCTTTTAGTGGGGCATTTCTGTGGCCTTTCCAGCTGTTGCAGATGTCTTGTGAGGTACATACCAAATGGGGCATTATACTCTATAATGGGTCTAATGAGGGATGAGTACAGTGGGACAATGACCTCCTTTTTTCTGGATGAAAAGCCCTTAGTGATGAGGTGTGCCACATAGAAGGATTTCCTGACTGTTGTAGCAATGTGGTTATCAAAAGTGAAACCACTGTCCACCTGTATCCCTAAGTCTCTCATGACACTTTCAATGTTTAGTGTACTGCCACCTATGTGGTAATTCATGGGTACATGTTTTTTTCCAAAGTGGATAACTATACATTTCTTGGCATTAAGCTTGAGCCCATGGCTCTGGCACCAGGTATCTGTTTCTGTAAAGCCCTTTTGTAGAATATCCACATAATTTGGGGATTCAATAATGGCTCCCAGTTTGCAGTCATCTGCAAACTTTGTTAGCCAGAGTCCCTTAGTGTTGGCCTGTACTTCAGAGATGTAGATGCCAAACAAGAGTGGTCCCAGGACTGAACCCTGAGGTACTCCACTTGTCACTTGTCTGGAGCTGGATTTGGAGTCGGCTACTTTTACAGTCTGGGTTCTGTCAGTAAGCCAGTTGGCAACCCCTCGAGTGACATAGGGATTTATGCCCAGCTTAGTAAGTTTATCTATGATTCCTGAGTGGGGGATGGTGTCGAAGGCCTTGGCAAGGTCCAGATAGGCTGTGTAGACTGCCTTACCCTCATCCACAGCTCTGGAGACTGATTCGAAGAAGTCATTCAGATTCAGGAGACAAGATCGGCCCTTCACAAACCCAAACTGGGTGGGGTCCAGTATTTGAAGGTTGCCAATGTCTTTGTTTATAAGTTCCATGATAATACGTTCCATGCCATTGCAGATCAGGCTTGTCAGACTGATGGGACGGTAGTTCCCGGGATCCAAGGCAGATCCCTCCTTGTGAAGTGAGATAACTGTAGCTGTGCGCCAAGAAGCCTGAGGTGAGGCTATGAATAAACATGACACTTAGGTGAGGTGCCAGTTCATTTTGTAGTTCATGTAGTGCACAGCCTGGGATGTCATCTGGTCCCATGGATGCTGTATTCTTAGTTTTGGAGAGTGTGGTTTCTACCTGTGTGGCCGTGATTACAGGAATTTGGCAATCTTTTGGTATTGAGATTGGCCCTTTAAGGGGTGAGAGGGGGGTGAAGTTGTCACTTAATCGATCTGCCAGGATATTGGCAATATCCTTGGGATCAGTATATTTAATGCCATTTTGTTGTAGCTCAGACCAGATCTGAGCATTGCCATTTAGATTCTTGACATAACTATAGAATCCCTTGTGGTTGTCTTTAGAATCTTTGGCAACCTTCAATTACAGAAAGAAACCTGCATGCAATATTAATAAAGGATTCTCTAGATCTGACAAATAGGTGCCATAAAAAAAAAACACAAAGGCATTAGCTATGGTAGTCAGTGACCAAAAAGAATGGATTTTGGAGGAGTTTTGGTGAGGTCACAGAGAATGATTTTTCACATAGCCTCAAAGAGGTTCTGGCAAAACCTCCAGGAACTCAATCAGTGTGGGTGGGTGGGACATTGCCAAAACTGTTCTCAGTAAGTGTAGAAAATGCTTAACTCAACCTGAGCACTTTTAGGTGGTGGAAGAAGCACTTAGATGAACTCCTCAATCCAGTGGATATATCCTCTTTTGAGCAGACAGCACTAGATGCAACAGATGAGACTAGATCCATTTCTTTAAATGAGATCACTACAGTGATTAACCATCTCTATAATGGCAAGGCTGCAGTAGTGGATGAGATCAAACTGAAATACTGAAGGCACTAGACATTTTTTGGAGTGTTGTGGTTAACATGCCTTTTCAATGTTGAATGTAAGGCAGGGCAAGCACTTCTGCAATAGTAAACTGTGGTGGTAATCACCAGGTTTAAAAAGGAGAGCAAGAAGGTGTGCTCTAAGTATACAGGCAGAACACTCCTCAGCATTTTTGGGAAAGCCTATGCCAAGGTTTTAGAATGGTGATTCCATCCAATAACTGAGACTCTAGATTCAAGAGGAGGAATGTGGATTTTATCTTGGATGTGGAACAATGTAATGTCTTTTTCTCCTTGCATTGATATTAGAAAGGTCATGATAATTTGTCATTCCTATGTGTGTTTTCTGGATCTGCTGAAGGCATAAATCTGAGTACCCCATAAAGTCTTGTAGAAAGTGCTGTTACAATATGTGCGAGTCTATGGTTACTGCTGCATGCTATATGATTCATGTAATTAAGACTGAGAGTTCATTTAGACCCTAAGTGCTGGACCTAAGACTCCAACAAGGGTATGCCTCATCTCTTCCTCCTTGCCTGTTCATGACTTTCTGTAAAGAAAGTGTTGATTTTTCTTTTCATGTGGGGAGGGAACAGCTACCCCCAAATGGAAGAGTTTAAGTTTCTCAAGATCTTGATCATTCCAGCCTAGTAAATTCTAATTTGAAAAACATCAGTGTGGCCATACTCAATGTCACGAGTCATAACAAAAAAATGACTGAACTTGAGGCTGTCCTGTAACTTGAGCACATTTGTATACATGCAGTTACAAAGACAATGATTCAGTGCAATGAAAGCTCTCTCTCTATTTTTGAGAATAGTGTCCATCATATATTCAGACCTACAGACAATATTGGAGGACTGGGTCAAGGATATTATCACCTCAAGACATATTCTTCAGGCACCATATTTGAACTTGTAGATGCCCAAATCACCATAAACAAGACTAATTACCAGTACATAGCTTCTTAAAGAACACCATCAATGTCTCTTTCTGAGCACAATAGCTATCTTAACACATCAGCTGAAATCCCTATTCAACCCAATACCTTTCTACTGGAGATTTCAGCTATCAATAAACTGGCTGACACTGCCAATATAAATTCTCATTTTCTCTTGCAAATAGTTAATCCTAGAAAGGGCCCAATATCTTTGCGCTAGTCCTCACAGATATGACCACTTCTTTTGCATCTTCAGATGTATCACCCTGCCTTGTTAAATCAAACCATTTATTAATTCCTTCAAAATTGGTGATACTTCCATTGAAAATAACTATGTGTTTAGGAACTTCTCAAAAGCTAACATTCATCAGTTACTTGATGACCTAAATAAATTCTGCTGTAATCCTTCCCTGATGGATCCCATTGCTAAAGCAGTTGCCTAAGCCTCTGATTTTTAATCCCATTTAAATAGTTGCATTATTAATTTAAAAACAAGCCCTATGGTGGAATGCACATATAAATAAATCACAAGAGGAAGAAATTACTTAGTGCTTATTAGAGGTGTCATTCTATCTGTATTAAGAACACTCTTAATGAAACTAGTAAAGAGCTTAAGAGAACCATTTGGAAGCTCATAGTTAAGTATGAACTTAGCATTGCCACTGTAGTCAAAAACAACTGCAAATCTTTCTTTAACTACATTGGAAGTTAAGAACTAATACACAACAATGCTCACAGCCAGTCCACAATGATACTGCACACTCTGACGCAAAGGAAATAACTGATATCATAGCTGACAAATTTAGTGCAAATTTTACTCCACTGTCAGTTATAGCTATTCCACACATTCCACAATCCCATCCATTCCCTTCTAATTACTATGAAACAGGTTCTCTCAGCCATCTCAAAAATTAAGAGCACCTAATCCATGGGCCCTGATAATATACCAGTTTTGTGATTACCAGTCCCAAATATGGACGATCTGAACCCCTGCTTAACCTTTTTTATCTAAGCTTCTCCACTGGTTACATTCCTGAAGCTTGGAAAAACCACCATTGTAATTCCACTACACAAAGGCGTCCCTACCATGGACGCTGGTAACGACAGACCTATTAGTCTCACTAGCCTCATATGTAAAATTATGGAGCGTATTAACTCAAACCACGTAAATCTGGACAATGGAAAATCTCTTAACCCTGGACCTTTACCAGTTTGGTTTTGGGTCCTGTGTCTTTAACCTTATTAATTCCTTTGAAAAGTAACCAAAGCAGTGGATAATGGTTATGCAGTACATACAGTATATCTGGACAAGGTCAAGGTATTTAACACTATTACCCATGCAGGCATTATTGATAGAGTTATTAAAAGATTTGAAAATCTGAATATATATCCTTATGTTGTGCTGTAGATAGCTAACTTTTCTGACAGAACCCATGCAATGAGAATTGCAGGTGCCACTTCTTAAAGCAAATAAGTTAATGGTGGTGTACCACAGGGTTCACTGTTGGGCCTTCTTCTATATGGCATCAATTTCTTAGACCATCATGCCAACACTCCTGGTCTATGATTATAAACATTTGCTGATGACTTTAGATTAGAGTTTCTTAGTCACTCTTCCAGTGACTCCCAGTTGTTCCAGCATGGCTTAGACCATGTTAACAACTGGTGCAAGGCCTCAAACTAAACGTTAAAAATGTAACAAAGCTCATTTTAAAGCATTTTTACATATCATATAGGCCACACACCCCTCCAAACAGATACTGTCATAAGGGATATAGGCATTTTTGTTGATAATTCCTTATCGTTTGACCATCATGTCTCCATAATAGTTTGGAAAGCCTGCTATCTAGATCTTTTAATTTCTAAAGGCATCTTCAACAATTCCAAATAAATTTTAATTCCATTTTACTCATATCTCATCAGATCCATTATTGTCTAAGCATATCACTTAACCTGACAGATGTCAGAGATTTATAACTAAAAAGATCAGTAGCCTCAAAAAAAATCTTAGTTATTAGGACAGACTAGCAACACCCTCTCATGTTCTTAAATTCTTAATCTCTAATAGACTCCTCTGTGGAGATCTGGTTTTAGCCTTTTGAGCCATGAAAGATCCAACATTCTTTCACCTCCTATCAAATGTTACCTCAAATATCCAGATAAAGGAACTAAAATGTCGTTAAAAGTTAAATGGGAAACATTGGCATGACAGAGTTATATCCCAAAATATCCTTCACCTCTGGAGCAAACTTTCACTACATGTCAAACAGAGGATTATCCTTGCCACCTTTAAGATAAACCTAGAAAACTGGATGGTCTTCCCTGGTCTACATTGTCTTGCCCACCTTAAGGCTGAAGGGAACTTTTGCCCGTTTTTTTTTTTTTTTTTGGCTAGGCTTGTAATGGTCTGCAGACTGATTGCCTAGTACTTACCTATGAACATAGGCACCTATGGAGAGAATGTATCTCTAGGATAATCAGTAAAAACTTTAACATCTACCAGAAGGTGCTGGAGATTGTTGTTGAAGACAGTGCAGTATGGCCTGTCCTGCTCATCTTCCTACAACATGCCCTTCAACAGGATAAGTGGCATTGAAAATGGATGGATGGAATGACTGGCTTCCATTTTAAGCTGATTGTCTGCCCACCTCACTCCACTCCTGCCCCCATTCTTAAGCCCTCTTCAGGTGTTTCTACTTAGCTAGAGTTTCCTGTCCTTTTCCACTTATTACCACTCCTATGACCAAGCACATTGTTTCATACATATTTAACCTCACTAGCATAATTTCTTTTAACACTTATCACCTGATACAACACAATCCCCTATCACAGATAACATACATACCAAGGAACCTGACCAAACAAGTGATTTAATGAAAAAAAACACCAAAAAGTTATTTAATGAACTACATATTTACACATAATATTTATTTATTTATTTTATTTGAATTTGTTAACTGGGTTAGGACACTAATCCCAATGGACAGATTTCACTCTCAGCCTAGGGAAAAAACACAATAGATATGTGACATTATATACATAGAGAATGTATATACAATACATATATTGATGTATGTGAGCATATAAATGAAATTACCACATTGCCAATATGTCGCTAACAGTTGAACCTACATTGACAGTGACCTAACTTTTGACCAAAATGTGTCTATTGTTGTAAGAAAGTTATTCTAAATTGAATAGCATATAAACAAAGGGACTGTGTCTACATCTCGGGATGGTATTGTCCCTCTTTACTTTGCCCTCATTATGCCAGTCATTGACTACAATGACCCCTTTGGCATGTATCTGTCCAGACACGTGCAACAACTGGAATGCCCACACAGATACCTTACTAAAAGGATACAGGGCCTAAACAACATGCCCTGCATGGAATGACTCAAAGCCATATCATAATATTCTGTATCCTACAGATTGCTAAGAGGTGACCTGTGTCTGACATACAAGGCATCCTGTGACCCATTACTGCTGGATTTATTGCACATCAGTAAATCAAATAGCATCAGAAATACTTGGTCTAGGGACCTAAACCTCTTCTGCAATATCAACAGAACAGTTTAGAGGGACAGGTATATTTCACAGGGGATACCACTGCTGTGGAACAGACTACCTTTTCATATAAAACAAAATTTATCTCTGTCCATTTTCAAGCGCAACTTGGATCTATGGATGGGAAACAGAATATTCACCCCAAGACTGCTCCTTGTGCTACTAATGGACAAAGATAGCTCCTAAATGCCTTATCCCATGCATGGGTCTACTCAAATTATCTATGATATGATCCCAGTTATTGTTATTAGGAGTAATATATAATTATCGATCATGAGATGGGTAAGGCCAATCTATAACCAAATGGAACAGGTTATTTTGAGCACAAAAAGGGAAACTGGCTAGGCTTAAAATGGCCCACAAGGGCAGCTAGCCTAGTACTTACCTATGAACCTATCAGTAGGACTCAATGTGATATATGCATATATTATACACAAAGTGAATATCATAGTTAGATTGAAGGTAAAAAGGCAAATTACAATATAGCCATATAGCTAATAACCACTTTTTAGTTAAAAAGGCCTAGTAGGAAGATATTAACCTAAAACATTTCTATTTCAAGATTTTTACAACCATAATTCCTCCACATCTGGGAATCACCCATTTAACAAGTATGCGCTTTACTTTCTAATGCTCATAACACAAATACGTAGTAATGCAAAACAAAAACAAAAAAAATCAGATCATCGTCCCCATCTCAATGCCTATCTAAACTCACACTGACACCCCCCCAATGACAAACAGAAATAATACACATACAAAAACCATACTCTGAACGGATACACACAAACCTCCTATGGCACTTACTTTTCCTGAAGGATTTTCCCTTTTTCCAGAACTAATCCAAATACTCCCCACTGCCACACTAATAAAATAAACTTAATCAACCTCGAACACTTGCCTTACTGACGTTCCTAGTTAGGTAGTTAGATTATCACCCATCATATTTTTATTTCTTTTACAATGAAACATTAAAACTAACCCAAGATCTCTTTCAAACTTACCATACCATACAACTCCTATCCTCACCTCAGTACAATCCTGTCTGTCCTATGAGCGATGTATTAAAAACAAATTGCAGCAAATTGACTCAGTCTTAAAACATTACTCCCTGACATCATTGCCATCACTAAATCTTGGTTTAAGAACAACAGTCTCATTTTCCATTACTACTTTTGGGTTCCAATGCATACTTAACTGACCTGGAAGTAGAATAGTAGTGGAACTATGGCTGCATGCAAAGCCCACCTCCAATAGCAAAACATGCACAGGTCATTTCTCATCTGATTATGAGCCCAACTGGCTAACAGCACATATCCACATCCCAAGGAGCAAGACCTCTACATTTCATCAGCCTAAGTATACCTACAACCCTTTCTCTCCTGTCTTGCATTCCTGAACCCAAACATGTAGTAATGCCTAGAGGCATCACCTCAAACCTTCGTGACACAAACAATAAATATCTAAATGAATGGTTAGCAGACCTCAGTTTAACCCCAGTTATATCAAAACACACTAGGCCTAACACCAAATCAAATATTTATCCCTCTTCAAATGATCACAAATATCCCCAACAAAATCTCTAGAAAACTAGAGATTAATACTATCCACCCATGACACAGAAATAGTTTTCAACACTGACAATTATTCTTCTATCAATACAAAATAAGCTGTTCCGACTAACCTGAATACCTGAAGACCTCACAAAGCAAATCAAAATAGGTTGCTGATCAAAAAACTAAAAGCCATGCTAAAGCTTGAAGATTAGGCCTGAAAAACATGAAAACAAATGAACACAACAGAGGCTAAGGAAATATTCATTCATCTGTTTAACCTAGCTAAAATGGTATCAAGAGACTCAAAGCAATAAATTCACATCACCAAATCATCCTTTTTCAACCAATTGGAAAATGTCTGGAATGAAGTCAATTGAATAACTGGGAGAGAAAAGTATTCCTGCCAACATATTCATAACCCCCAAATGGCCACTGTCTCCTGAATGTTTTCTCACTGAATTCATCCAAATTCCCAACTCTCCTGTTATAAACCCACATTTTTCAAATCCACATGAAAGTCCACCAGAACTCTTAAGAATGTTCTACTTCAAAGTAGATCCTACACCTGTCACTGAAAACATAATCAATAAAATCCCTCATGATAACCCACCAGTCTCAGAAGACCTGTATCCATGGTTTGGAAAGGCCTGTGCAAATCATATATCACACCCACTAAATCACATCTATAATCTCTGCTTCTACCACAATATGTTGTCTAACATAACAAAATATGTAATTTGTTAAACTAATCCCTAAAACAAATAACCAATAAACCTGCTGAGATTTTAGGCTCATATCCATATTCCCAGCACTGGGCAAAGTACTTGAGAAATTAGCCTATGACCCCAACCATCATAGATTCTGTGCCAGTAAGAGCACAATGATTGCTATCCGGACACTAACCGGTGATATCCTTATTGGCATGGGAAAAGGTCAAGTCACGGGAGTTATATTTATAGATCTAGCCAAAGCTTTCAATATGGTTAACTGCCTACTCCTCCATATTGTACTCCTGGCCCATGATATAAGCACCAAAGCTCCTCAGTGCTTACTCAACTTTCTTTCCCATCCCCCATTCAGTATTAAAAAATTAAAATAGTCTGCTCCTTAGGCAAAGTACCCCTATGTAAAGGTGACCCAAAGGATCATTTCCGTCAGCCCTGCTTTTCTCCATTTATTTCAGCAGACTACTTACTACCTAATATCACCCATCTCCCCATTGCTCAAGGTCATCTACAGAAAAAAACTTATCCGCTATAACATTAAAAGCCATATGCAACAAGTCCTCCCTTTGCCAACTGGCTGACTTTTAGGAAACCCAAGTAAAACAAATAAAGCAAAAGTCATGATGTTCAGGTTCCCACAAAAACTTAAATCCTCCCCATCCAACTTTACTATGCCTAACTACAAGGAAAACCCACTCAAACCACTACCTCTTTCAAATATCTATAACTTTGTCTGTGTCAGAACTAACAACTAAATATTCACAAAATTAAAGCAAAAATACAGCAAACTATTTTGTGAGTTTGGAAGATCTCACACTTCTTACCTTCATCAAGAAGAGAAGCAGTAGGGAAAGGCATACTCTTGGCAAAAGTCAAATAAGCCATCCCATTAAACACCTCAGTATCAAAGAAAAACTAACTTCTGTTCCAACCACATACAATAGAATATGTTTCATCAACCTGGAACCTAGTATAGAACACCACTGCTTTGTTTTCTTTGTTTTCAAAAATACAAATTGACTATAAGCTCAGCAAAGAAAACAACTTTAATAGAGCATCTTAATATTTAAATGCCTGAATCAAACCTCCTTCTCTTACTCTGCAGGAAGAGGCATACTTACAGAATAAATTTATTGGACCATGCCCCCTCTCTCCATGTCATCCTCTCCACTAGAAAGTGAGCAACTACAGTTTTCCACATCCTAGGGCCCATGCTTTGGCAATCCATGCCATCAGCCTTAGCAGATCCAACTACTTTTCCACAATTTAGGAAAAACTTCAAGTGCCAATGTCACTGCTTCTCTAACATAACATAACATAACATAACATAACATAGCATAGGATAACATAACATAACATAACATAGCATAGCATAACATAGAGTAACGTAATGTAACATAACAACATAACATAATGTAACATAACGTAACACAGCATAATATAACATAGCATAACATAACATAGCATAGCATGACATAAAGTAATGTAACATAACATAACATAACATAACGTAACACAGCATAATATAACATAGCATAACATAACATAACATAACATAACATAACATAACATAACATAACAACTGCCTAACTGCTTAATATCAAAAGTTAAACTCACACCATGTAACTTCTACCAAACACCTTGTGATTGCTGCTTCTCTGCTGCAGCTTTACCTATCTCACCTACCTGTTCCACTCTCTTTAATCTCTTTTTTCCTACCCTTAACTTATTCGAGCCTGTAACACATTGTTGCATACTTCCAGCTAGCACTCACAGTTCTATCTGATGTCCAAACCTTTTTTGAGACTGGCTTCCTTAAATAAATGATTTACCAGCTAGTAATAGGCAGTATAAAAAAGGGTCAGATATAAGTAATAACATTATATTAGATTGTTTTTCTAGGAAGTCTTGCACTAAAGACCATAATCACTGTTTGTCATTTATTATTCATATTTCCATATTTTAATTCATATTTTCATAACTGAGAGACCTATATGCTATTGAGGGGTAAGGTATGAAGCAGCATGACTGGAGACAGAAAAAACATTATTAACGGTCCATATATAGTACACTACACTATATTGCAGATATTTAGTTACTTACTAGCACTTATGAAGAGATGCAGCATTTCCATATGTATTTAATATTTTCACAACCAAGTGACTTACAGACTACTACATGACCTCAAATAAAACTTTATATAAGTTGGAGAAAACTCTCATTGATATTAACACTGTAAGTTGCACATATTGAGAAATATTCAGTGTTATTTATACTGCTAATTATACAATTAAATATATTTTGATATTTATGCAAATACCTCAGTAAATAAACACAGAGAGAAGAATTTCTTGCTCTCAGATGTGTTCTGAAAACATAGGTTCATAGGTGGTTACTAAGCTATTGGCCCAAGAGACATTTTAAACCTAGCCAAGCTTACCTCAATTTTCCCAGTTTTTTCCTTAGCGTATACTATTTCCTCAGCACTATTAACATCAGTAAAAGAGATTAATCTATGTTTATAGTTGTTTGTGTGACCAGAAACAATCACATTAATTGTAACTGAATTTAGGTCCAGGTTCCAATGGGATGTCAGTTGCGCTCCCCTTTTCCTGTAAAATGTCTCACCAACTACTGTGCTCTTCATATAACCATTTTTTACCCATTCAGTTAGTCCTATTCCTCCCATCTTAAATTGTAGCAGTGATGGATATTGGACTGAGGTAAAGGCTTGGCTGAGGGCCAGACTCTACCTGCTATGAATCCATGCTGCAATTCAATGAGCAACACATACTGCTACAGCAACCATGTGCACTTTGAATTCTGGACTGTCTCAGTCATTTTACTTACTTCTAAAGTTAGACCCAGTAGCCTTTAATTGCCTGGGCTGCTCCTTGCTCCAGTATGTAGATGGAAATTACCAGTACTTGCCTCCAGTCCTCTGGGACCACTCAACATAGCTTCTGTCAGAGACTTTACTAAAATGAGTGGACATTATCATGTTATCTTTGTGCCTTAGCACCCTTCAGACCCCTAGAATTCCTGACATTTCTCCAGTTATCTGATTGTACATTCACCCTCCACATTCCTGTCTGACACTTTATTAGTACTCATCATTCCATTTCCTTTGTAAAAACTTTGCTCTTTATTTCTGAAAAATAAATAGGCACTGATGTGCACATGGTGTCACAGGTATGTATAGATTATACATGGTTTGGAGAAGAAGGGATTATATTAATATTACCACACTTGCAGTTTAATGGTTTAACTGGACAAGTGTAGCTTTAATATCTGCCATTGTTCAGAATAGGGCACTTGTTCTAGGGAGTGGATCTCATGTGACCCCGACCCCCAACCCATGCCAGTTCCAGACAGAGAGTAGACAGGAAGGCTTCCTTTTTACAGTGGGAAATTGCACTTCTACTGTGGACTGGTCTTAGCAGACAAAGCACATTTCCAAGTATGGAGCTTGAGAGACTTGGCACTGTGAAGCTTAACAGCTTCGAGGAGCTAGAAAAGCGCTGCATCAGGTTTTTCAGATGTAATCAAATTTACTGAAATTGTTATTTATCATCTAAAAATTTGCAGGAGGGTTTAAACATAATTTCCTAATAGGTATAATTTTTTTTGAAGTAACCCTGATCTATTAAGTCTGGCATTCCACATTTTCAAGGAAACAGCCCAAATATAACTGTCTCTTGCATTACACAATCCTAAAACTTTTGAAGTTAAGAGATAGGTCTTATGATAACCAATACTTCAGCGTGATACCTCTCAAACCCTGAATATTAAAAATCATAGCACTGACCTGTAAAAGTAATAGTAGAGGGTCAGAAAGAATAGTACTTCTTTGTTTTCCACAGTAGAAGGTCTTTACTTTCTAGAGCCTATCGAGTTAGTCATAGAGCATAAGGCTGATCTATTTATTTATTTATTGAGATATGGATGCATAAACAGGTTTAACTTTACAATGAAAATCGGTAAATGTAGGGGGAGCAGTATTAAATCTGAGGGCAAAAATCATAATGAGCTGCTTAAATTACAATGATCGAGACATATGTTCAAGTCAGTTAAGATGGTAAGTTCTCCTGTTGTGAAAGTTTATGTCTGTGGTTTGTTACCAGCTTTCATCAGGTCTGGAGAGGAGGAATTGCTTCTTTACATGCACATGATATCATCTTAAGACATATATTGACCACTTTCATAAGTATGGCTCCAAACTACCAAAAACATTAAAAGATCATAGTTTCACTGAAAGCTCAGAGAAATGAATGACATGTTACTTGTAAAATGACATGATGCACAAGTTTGTGTGTTCCACCTAAAAGAAAATATCAAGGAAACTTCAGTCACTGACAGAAATGCACTCAGTGTTTTGTACTTAAACAAATACATCGCTTAGTATAACAAATGCAATGTACATCTGTATCATTTTAGAGTTAAATACAATAAATGACAGTTTGGTTTATTTTCGCACAGCATGGTGAAAGATTAAAAAGAGCACAGTAAAAAGAATAATCCATGATAAAACACAAGAAGTTCAAAACTACATTTGAATTTTATACCCTAGAGAACCATGAAATAATAATTCACTTATGACAGCAGCTATAAAGAAATAACTTACTCCTCCTTTCATAGCCTACAGAACTGTGAATCTTAAAAAAAACATTTGTCATGAAAGGAAAAAGTTTTTGATGTTTTTTTTTATCCACCTACCTTAATAACAGCTGATTTATCACTGTACTGTCTTTCTTCTCTTCTGAAATGTCAGTATACTTTTAATCAAGCTTTCTCAGACTCTGGACTAACATATATTTATGTATACTCACACACACACACACACACACACATATATATATATATATATATATATATATATATATATATATATATAAATATATATGTGTATATACATATACATACATATATATGTGTGTGTGTGTGTGTATATATATATATATATATATATATATATATATATGTGTGTGTGTGTGTGTGTGTGTGTGTGTGTGTGTGTGTGTGTGTGTGTGTGTGTGTGTGTGTATATATATATATATATATATATATACACACACACACACACACACACAGGTGTTTGTGTGCATGTGCATGTATGCATGTTCACCTGTGCATGTCTGTGTGTGTGCTGTGCATGTTTGGGTGTGTGTGTGTGTGTGTGTGTGTGTGTGTGTGTGTGTGTGTGTGTGTGTGTGTGTGTGTGTGTGTGTGTGTGTGTGTGTGTGTGTGTGTGTGTGTGTGTGTGTGTGTGTGTGTGTGTGTGAGAGAGAGTGTCTGTGCCTGTGTATCTTTGTATCTCTTTGTCAAATTGTACAAGATCACGGTGTTCTTGTAGATGATGACCTCTTATTTGATGTCCATATAGCCACTGCTATCCAGAAAGCATATAGATTTGCCCATCTGATCATTTGTAGAATTGAAAGTCATACCAGGAAGATAACTGTCCATCTTTATACAGTTTTTACCTGACTACTTATAGAATACCAGACCCTGCTCAGTAACTTACTCACTTGTCATCTGAATATTTCTCACACAGAGAATCAAAAAGCTGCAAGGCTTGTCTTCTACCAAAGCACCACAGCAGCCCTCTCTCTCTCTCTCTCTCTTTTGCTGTCACTCTCCCTTCTTTGCATCTTATCACCTTCTTAGAGGAGAACTATACCTAACATGCAGAGCATTAAAGGACCCCTAAGTATTTGAAACCCTTTGCTTAGAATACTCCTTTGGTGATCTGAGCACAACAGGACATGTAGTGTCAATAAAATGAGTATGAACGTGGTTAGAAAGACCTTCTACATTGCCCACCTGATGATTCACATCCAGAGAGATCTAGTGAGGTCATTGTTCCCCTGTACTCTTCACTTATCAGACCAATGATCGATATAATGCCCCCATTAGGATGTATCTCACCGACATCTGCAGCAACTGGAGAGACCCCAAAAGTTCCTCACCAAAAGGATAAAGGACCCAACCGAAATGACACATGCCACTCCAAAAATCCAAATCCACCAAAACCACTAGAGCAAGCGCACTTAAACCTTAGCACGGATATATTATGAAATGTGACAATTTCATATCACAGAGACCCCCATATATTAAATGAACTTCCTATCATAATTAATCTCAGCCTATTATTATAAAGTTTTTGAAAGGATCACAGGAGGTTACTTGGCTAATAGCCCTGGGGCCCATACAAGCCTAACCAAGAGTTTATCCCAAAAAAGAATCCTCAATCACCTCCTGTTGCCCCTGTCAGTGAAGGACACAGGTGGAACCCCTGGTACAAATTTGTAGTTTCCCATCCACTCATCAAGGTTGTGCTTGAAGAGGGTCAGTAATGTACTTTGTTTGATGTGTATGGGGAGTCTATTCCAGAGATGGGGCAGCCTCTTGGAGACAAACCTGTCTCTCCAGCAGGTTTTATTAATGTCACATATTAGATTTAGGCCTTTTTATCAGGTAATGAGGGGCAGTTAGACTTACAGATATGGAACATCTCTAGTAGAGCAGGGTCTGAGATTGCCATGTAGGCGAGACACAGACAACCTCTGAGCAATCTGTACGATACCGAGTAGAGAGATAGTGATTTGAGCCTGTCCACATAGGACAGGTGTTGGAGGCCATGGATCCTATTTGTGAGGTATTTCTGTGGGCTTTCTAGTTGGTACAGGTGTTTGGAGAGGTACATACCAAACAGGGCATTGCACTCAATTAGTGGAGTAATGAGGGAAGAGTACAGCGAGATAATAATCTCCTTTTTTCTGGATGCAATCCCTTTACTTATGAGATGAACCAAGTAAAATGCTTTTCTGGCCACTGCCACTACATGATGGTCAAATGTGATATTGTTGTCAACCTGTGTACCCAGATCTTTCACCACAGATTGTGTGCTTAGGGGGTTGCCGTTGATGTGGTAAATAGTAGGGGCCATGTTTTTGCCGAGTGGTATGATAATACATTTTTTTGCATTTAACTTAAGGCCATGACTTTGGCAGCAGTCATTTGTTGCTGTGAGGCCCTCTTGTAGTATGTTAACATCATTTGGGGAGTCAATGACAGCACCCAACTTACAGTCAACAAACTTGGTTAGCCACAGGTCTTTTCACTTTGCCTGGACCTCTGAGAAGTATATGCCAAACAGTAGGGATCCCAGGACAGATCCCTGAGGAACACCACTAGTGACAGGTCTGCTGTCAGAGGTAGAAGCACCTGTTTTGACCTTGTGTGTCTTATTGGTGAGCCAGTTGGCCACCCACCTGATGAGATAGGGATTTACACCAAGTTGTGTTAGCTTTTCAATGATGCCCAAGTGGGGGATTGTGTCAAAGGATTTGGCCAAATCAAGGTAAGCTGTATGTACTGACTTTCCCTCATCCAGGGGCTTGGTGACAGTCTCAAAAAAGTCAACCAGGTTCAACAGGCAAGATCTGCCCTTGACAAATTCAAACTGGGTGGGGTCAAGTGCTTGGAGATTGCCTATGTCTTGTTTATGAGGTCCATAATAATACAGTCCATGGCCTTACAGATCAGACTTGTCAAGCTAATGGGGGTGATAGTTTCTAGTGTCAGCGGTGGCGCCACCTTTGTGCATGGGGATGACAACGGCAGTTCTCCACTCCACTGGAATGAAGCCTGTACTTAGGCTATGGTTGAATAGGGTGCTCAATGGCAAGGCTAGTTCTTGCTGGAGATGGGGCAGAATACAGCCTGAGATACTATCAGGTCCCATGGAAGATGTGTTCTTTGCCTTGGATAGGGCCTTTAACACTTGATCTGTGGAGATGTGAGGTGCGGAACAAGTATTGTGGATGCCAAATGGGCCTTTGGAGGGACAAGGGAGTGAAGCTTGTGCTGAACCTATCTGCTAGTAGGTTAGCTAAGTCAACAGGATCAGTGTAAGTGGTCTAAGACTTAGTCTAAGACTAATTCAGAACAAACCTGGGCTTTGCCATGGAGGTTCCTGACATAACTGAAAAAGGCTTTGTGGTTACCCTTGGTTTTGGAGGCTAGTTTCGATTCATAATTGGCATTGGAGGTTTTCACTAGTGATCTAATTTGTTTGTTGAGGCTAAGGAGGGAATTTTTCCATTTGGGAATTTGTGCCTTTTTACCCTTGGACAACAGTTTGTTCCTTTTGTTGTAAAGTCTGTTGATAGAGGATGTCCACCAGATAGGTCTTGTGTTTCCTTAAGCAGCAGCTTTTTGTTCTATTGGGTATGGCTGTGTCCATGTAGTTGTACAGATGCTCGTATACTGCACTGGAATACTATTCAGCATAGATGTTTGCATCCTCTAAGGGGGCAGTGGTGTGCAGCTACTGATACTCTCCCTTAGAAGGTTGTAGTCAGCTTTTGAGAAGTTTTTTAGCCTGATTATGGTGGGGGGGGGGGTGGATGGGATAGAAACTTTGAGTGAGACAGACTGATGGTCTGAACTCACCAGGGAAGAAATTACTATGGGGGTGGTGCAGCAGTTGCCCATGTTGGTGAGAACCAAGTCTAGAATGTTATCTCCCCTTGTGGGGGATGAGACAAGCTGGTCTAGTGTGATAGAATTGATGAAGTCAAGGAATGTTTGGGTGAGTACATTAGAGCAGGAACAGTTCACCCATTCCATGGTGGGGTAGTTGAAGTCATCAAAGCTCAGAGTGTTAGGGGTTACCTTGATGGAGTCAAGGAGGTCCAGGTAGGAGGAGTGGGTGTCCTGAGTCATGGATGGCATGACATCATAGGCACTCACAAGCCTCAACAAAGGATCTAGGGCATCTAAGTCCTTGATAGCCAACAGGACGTGAGCTTGTTTACCAAGCCAATTACTTTGTGCGTGTGTGTGTGTGTGTGTGTGTGTGTGTGTGTGTGTGTGTGTGTGTGTGTGTATGTGTGTTTGTATACACATAAACAGAACATACACTAATCTTATTTATACCACATTTTTTCCTTTTTAAAGTATGCTAACATATATTGCAGAAAAGTGATTTACTTAATTAAGTAAATGTTTATATGTCTAATAACACACATTAGTTTGCATATTCGTGAAGTGGTCACTAAACACTAGCCCCCTCCTCAAATCTTCCATGAATAAGTTCTCAAAACACTATCTAAGGCCAAGAATACTACCTCTATTCAGGTCTACTTGCCAGCCTGATGCATGAACTGTCAGACCTCCTTCAAGGCTACTGAACATTATTTTATTTTATTTTATTTTAGTTTAGTTTAGTTTAGTTTAGTTTAGTTTAGTTTAGTTTAGTTATCTTTATTAACCAGAAAAAGTATGACTGGGTAAAACTCATTTTCAGTTGACAGCCAGGGAGAAAAGCTCCACATTTAAGTTTCATATAATGCATAAGATACACAAATTGATAAACTGTGTGCAGATTCTAAAATTTATTCTCACACACAACAGATTATAAACATATTTACAAAATCTTGAGCAAAACTGTTTGGCTCCACAAAAGGGGTGGTAAGTTGTCCTAGTGACATCCAGGTAACCCCAGATACTGGAATCAAATTACATTATATCGAAAAAGAACTGCACAAACTGGATCCAAACAAAGCACAGGGAGGAGAAGGAATTAATAATAATGACCTGAGAACACTTTAGCAAGAACTTATAGTATTATATCTATTATTCACTAGGTCATATAAATATGGGGAGATTCCTCAAGACTGGAGACATTGTGCTTATTAAATCTGTCTTTAAGGGAAAGGGGAGTAGGACAAGCATAGAGTCATATAGACACTTAAGTCTACTTTCATGCTGTGGAAAAATAATGGAGGAGGTAATATTGGATGTTATTGTTAGAACTGGATAGGTTGGGACTTGAAACCATATATCAGCATGCATATGTTGAAAACAGATCTAGAATCACCTGTAACATGCTGTTCTATAACAATATAATAGCTATTAATGAAAATTTGTGCTGTGATGTAATTTATATAGATTTGACTTCAGCATTTGACAGGGTCATACACAACACTGATCAATAAATTAGTACAACAGGGTATTGATGTACTCTTGATAAGATGGATAGCTGCATGGCTTACAAATAGGGCATGGCAAGTATCATACAGCAACTGGACAGGCAAAATCCTTGGTTACAGTCAGGGTGTCCCACAGGGCTCCATCCTAGGCCCTTACTTGTTTAGATTGTATCTTTCAGACCTAACTTTTTCATCTGAGGTGTTCTACAGTGTACATGCAGATGACCTGAAATTGGATAAACTGATTACATGTGTTACAGATAAGGCATGTCTGCAAAATAACTTGACTAAATTAACCATTTGGGCACAGGAGAATAATATGCTAATAAATACATCAAAAATTAAGCATATGAGATTTGGAGGCATAAACTGAAAGGTGAATATTTAATACAGCACGCAGTGACTGAAACTGTAGAGTCATTTAAGGAGCTGGGCATATGGGTAGATTCAGCTATGAGTTTTTCTAATCATATCAACCAATTGGTTAATGATCATTATAGAACTATAGGTTGTATAGATGATTTATAAAGTCTAGGAAATCAAAAATAATGAAGTCATTGTTGATTAGTTACATTAGACCCAGACTTGAATATGGAATAACAATATGGAAACCCTATAAGAAAACAAGCATGCGTAAACTGGAAGGAGTACAATGAAAATATATCAAGGGTATCCATGGATGTGAAAATCTAAGTTATTATGAAAGACTAAAATGTCTGAACTTGTACAGTGTCTCTTACAGATATGTAAGAGGAGATCATGTTCAGGTATATAGGGCATTTAGTAACAACTACCTCTGGGAATGTTTGGGGCTAACAAGAAGTACTAGAGAATCTTCAGACAACCTATGTAGAAGATTCTATAGGGATGAGAAGTGTACTAATTGGTTCTCTGACAGAGTTTCTGATGCATGGAACAGACTACCAAGTTACATTAAAGCAAGCACTAGCTTAGATATTTTTCAGAACAGCCTAGATACTTATTATTGGAACAAGTGTTTTGTATATTGGCAAGCTAGAAGGACATTAATGCCCATGCTTGAAATATTTGTATGTACGTATGCATGTGTGACACCCATGCACTGGCCCAGCAATCAAGGAGCCTCAATCCTCACCACTAACACCAGTGAGGGGCGTCCACATTGGGAAGGATAACAAATACACTTAGAGTAAAGTACAATTTCCCTTAAGAGGACACAGAAATCACAGTCAGTCTAGGGTGGTTACTCCTTTTTTCTCCATATCCCCAGTAAGACTCCTCACTGGCACAGCTATAGGGTCCAGATCGCAGCATAGTGGTCAAGCAAAAACCTCCAGCACCCTCTTTGTCCAACCAGTGCTTTGTGTCCCTGCCCAAGTAGCTGACAGACACATACTTTGAGATATGAGTTATATACAAACACACAGACACTCCTGGGGAATGGTGGCACAGGTTCTCCAGCTATGCCCCTTCTGCCCAGACTATAGGGTAGTACCACTTGCCATCAACCACTATTATCAGCTACTAATAAGGCCCTTATCAAAGTATGTCCAATTATTACTGTGCAATATTATTATCCAAATGGTAAGTGTGATGAACAGCAAGGCTTATTTGGGGTAGCTTGGACAGTATAACTATATGCATGCAATGTACTCTATAAGTTAAATTATCTCTGCATAAACCAGCCGCAATTGAAAGTTTTAAAATATTTAATAATAAATAATAAGAACACAAGACAATACTTCTTACTACACAGTGCTAGTCAAGAGTTCAGAGAGCACAGAGAAATGCTTAAAATAATACACTAGAAACGTTCTGGCATCAATACAGAAAACAGCTAGACTAGACTTGCTATTTCCTATGTATATCTAAGAGCAAACACAGTTCTAAAATAAACTTACATATAGAGCAAGGCAGTGCTGGTGATGTTGTCAGTTCTGAAAACAAATGCAAAATGCTCTGATTCTCTCTGTCTCTGTCCTGAAATTGATAACACAGTACCACTGACTAATTTCAGATTACATCATTATAATCTGTTTCCCAGGCTAACAGAAACTCAGAGTGTAACAGCCCTTTTGATCTTGTAGCTGGTCAGGAAGACAGAGCAATAAAAGACATTATACATGTAAATTCTAGCCATTAACTCTGGTCTCAAAACAATAGGAAGAATTCCTTCATTCAGACATTTTGGCTCCGTGTTTTGAGATCAAACAATTATACAATGCTTGACTTATCAGCTTTCCTCCAGCAGAGTACAATGTGGTTAAATTTTTGAAGTTCAACATTTACCTTAATTTTCTTACATTTAAGAGAACAAGCATGTGGCTTACATTAATATTTACAAATGGCAGAATTATCTACTAAATCCTATCTAGCTAGGATGGCAGCCTTCACATACCCCCCGCCCCTGCAGAGAACTGAAGCTAGTTTTTCAAGTGACCCTTGAGAAATGTTGCTTGAGAGGGTTATGTCTATCTGAGTATACCTTACCCCATTCCCTGTCTTGAGAGTCCATCTGTGTTGGCATTGCTAATCCCACTGCAGTGGTGCACTGACATATCATATACTTGTAATCCTAGGCTCCATCTTAGCAACTTGGCATTTTGCTGACTGGTTCTGTGTAACCATGTTAGAGGATTGTGGCATGTAACTACAGTGAATTTTCTTCCATACAGATAAGGCTGACGTTTCTGCATTGCCCACTCTATGGCTAGACATTCCATTTCTACAACTGCATAGCATTCCTCCCTGGGTTGGAGCCTACAACTGAGATAAACCACTGGGTGCTCTTCTTCCTCTGAAGAAATCTGGCTAAGTACAGCCCCCACCCCATGGTTCAACGCATCCACCTGCACAACAAATCCTTTGCTGTAATCTGGACTGGCTAATACAGATAGTCCTTCCAAAGCTTCTTTAAGCTTCTGGAATGCTTCCTCACATGCTGTGGTCCACATTACCTTATCTGGCCTGTTCTTCCTTGTCAGGTCTGTGAGGGGAGCAGCTATGTTACTATAACTGGGGATGATCTTTCTGTAGTACCCTGCTGTCCCTAAAAATGCCCTCACCTGCTTTTTGGTAAGAAGTGCAGGTCATGCCTGAATGGCTTATACTTTGGCAGGTTCTGGCCTGATCTAACCACTCCCCACTCTATGTCTCAGGTAGGAGACCTCTGCCATAACCACCGGACATTTGCTGGGCTTAATGGTCATCCCTGCCCTCTGTAGTCTGCCCAGCAACTCCCTGACATGTTGAAGGTGCTCTTGCCAGGAATGTCTGTAGATGACAATATCATCTAGGTAAGCAAGGGCAAACCCTCCTGCTCCTGCTAGGATATGATCTACCAGCCTCTGGAAAGTTGCTGGGGCATTTTTCATCCAAAAGGGCATCTTTGTGAACCCATACAAGCCAAAAGGAGTCACAAAGGCTGACTTCTCCCTAGCACTGGGAGTCAAGGGCATCTGCCAATAACCCTTGGTAAGATCAATGGTTGTAAGATACTTAGCATACCCAGCTCCTTTAGGTCATCTGTCCTAAGCATGGGGTAAGCATCTGACTCTGTGTGACTATTTAATTTCCTGTAGTCCACACATATTTACTTTCCTGTATTCCACACAGAACCTGGTGCTGCCATGCTTCTTTGGCTCCAGCACCACTGGGGAGGCCCAGGGACTGTTGGACTCTTGAATTACCCCTAGTTCCAACATCTCCTGTATCTCTTCCCTCAGAATCTGTTTGACTCTCTCAGACACCCTATAAGGGGCTTGCCTAATAGGCCTTTGGGGTCCAGTTTCCACCTGCACCCTGGTTTCCCAGTGAACATGCCCCCAAACTCTTCTAACACTGCTCAGATTTCTTGAACCTGGGTAGGAGATAGCTGCTAGGACATTGCTACCCCTTCCAGTGAGGTGTCAGTCCGAGCCTTACTGAGGTGATCAGTCACCAGATCTCCCTCAGACTCCTCCTGCAAGCCACTGCAAATACTCAGGACAAGGGCCTCCCTATCATGGTAAGGTTTCATCATGTTAACATGGTACAATTTGTGCCCCTGCCTCCTGCCTAGCAGTTCTACCATGTAGTTAACATCACTTACCTTTCTTACCACCTTTTAGGGTCCCTCCAAAGCTGCTTGCAGCTTGTTGTTTATGACAGGAATGAGAACCATTACCTGCTGCCCTACAGCATACTCTCTAGCACGAGCTTTCCTGTCTACCATATCTTTTTCTGTTATTGGGCTTCTGCCAGGTTCTCCTGGGCCATATCCATGAGTTCCCTGAGCCTTGTCCTGAGGTGTAGAACATATGCCACAACAGACTCCTTGTGGGATTCACACTCACCTTCCCATTCATCATGAATTAAATTTAGAGGTCCCTTCACCCTATGCCCATACAACAACTCAAAGGGTGAAAAACCTGTGGATTCCTGGGGAACCTCTCTGTAAGCAAACAACAGATGGGGCATATATTTGTCCCACTCCCTCTTAAACTGGTCTGCAAATGCCCGTAGCATGGAATTGAGTGTAAAGTTTAACCTCTCCACAAGACCATTAGTCTGGGGATGGTAGGGGATGGTCTTCAGGTGCTTCACCCCACAGTACTTCCACAGACAAGCCAGCAGGTCTGACATGAAATTGGCACCTCTGTCAGTCAGTATTTCTTTTGGGAAACCTACCCTGCTGAAAATCTCTAACAAAGCATTTGTCACCTTTTCTGCCTCAATAGAGGACAAAACCACTGCCTCAGGGTATCTTGTAGCATAATCTACTACCATTAGGATATACCTTTTCCCTGTGGAACTTGGGGTACTCAGAGGCCCCCACAATATCCATAGCTACCCTCTGAAATGGCTCCTCAATCACAGGCAAAGGCATCAAAGGAGCTCTCACCTTGTCTCCTGCCTTGCCTACCTTTTGGCACTGCTCACAGGTCCTGCAGTACCCTGTTACATCTCTGGAAATTCCAGGTCAAAAGAAGTTCTGCATAATACAACTCTTTGTACATTTTATGCCCATATGACTTGCAAAGGGAATATCATGGGCTATGGCTAGAAGCACCAGATGATAGGCTCTAAGCACTACCAACCACTGTATTCTCTCACCTTCTAGCTCTCCCTCCGGGGTACACTCTCTATACAGTAACCCTTTGTCCCAGTATCAATGGCGGATTTAGGCATGGGCGCAGGGGCGCGTCAGTCCCTTTTAAAATTTTTTTTTTTCCCCCCGTGCCGGCCCCTTTTAAAGCTTTTTTTTTTTCCCACACCAGCCCCTTTTAAAGCTTTTTTTTTTTCCCACACCGGCCCCTTTTAAAACTTGTTTTTTTTTTTTAATTTGTTCCTGACATCATCACTGATGTCAGCTTCATGAGGCAGAAAATGCATAGCCATTGGTATATTCAATTTAACTTGCTGCAGGCGGCAGCAGAGTGGGATGGTCTGCGTCACCGCATGTATTCACTTTAACTTGCTGCAGCAGAGTCAGAGCGGTCTGCGACCGTGTGTGCTACACTTAAATCAAATTCATCTAGATCACAGAATACAGGGGAAAAAGAAAACTGAATAATTGCGTTACTTGATGTACTGCAGATTTAAGTTCTTCCCCTAGATAAGACAAAAATAAAAAGTTACTTGATTCTTGTGCATGCTAAGACTGTGCTTACTTGGGCTTTACTTAATGTGCAGAGACTTGCGTTATGAAAAGTGTGTTTGCGATCGCATCTTTGCTATGCTTTCTCCTGGCTTGGGCTCTATGTGTGTGTGTGTGTGTGTGTGTGTGTGTGTGTGTGTGTGTGTGTGTGTGAGAAACTTGCCAGCATCATCATGGTATTCTCTTAAGAAGGAAACAAGGCAGCAGCTTTTGTTTCGTACATTAATTCTGTCACGGTATTCTATTAAGCAGTAAACTTGCTTTTACATGTTTTTTTTCGATTGCTTTCTCCTGGCTTGGGCTCTGTGTGTGTGTGTATGTGTGAGAAACTTGCCAGCAAAGTCAAAGAGTAAACGCGGCAGCAATAAACTTGCTTTTAAACTAAAATCTGTTGAGCAGAGAAGTGTGTGTGTGAGAAGTTAAGGAGGAATCATGGCAGCAGTTAACTTGCTTTTGAACTGTAATCTGTTAAGGAGAGGTGTGTGTGTGTGTGTGTGTGTGTGTGTGTGTGTGTGTGTGTGTGTGTGTGTGTGTGTGTGTGTGTGTGTGAGAGAAACATTCAGCAGCACATTATTCTTCCTTTGTCCGTAACTCTTGTAAGTAGAGAAGTGTGACCGTTGGCTTGGGCTCTGTGTGTTTGAGAAATCCGAGGAAACACGGCAGCAGTCTGTTAAGGAGAGAAGAGGTGTATGTCAACAACAGGGTATTCTATTTAAGGAGGAAAGATGGCAACAAACTTCTGTTAAGGAGGAAACAAAGCAGCAAACTTGTTATTCTTTGCATTTGGCTTGAGAAGAACGATGTGTGCATAGGGTACTTACTTCTGTTAATCTTTATAATTTTTTTCCTCAAGGGCAATGACACTTTAGATGAAACAATGAAATACAAAGTTGTTTTCTAGCAGCAACCTCCTCATTAGTTACAGATCTCTTTAATGTGGAATTATTTAGATGACTTTTACTTCTGCAGAGATTGTGCATATTTACTGATACTGGTGGATTGTAGAAGTTTGAGTAGACTTTTATGAGGGAAATGTTGAGAATTGAGCAGTTTTGTCATTATTGGTTCATGCATTTTGTTTCAATTTTTACTGGAAAAATGTTCAAAACAGTACATTTAAAACGCGCTCTAACAAGTGTGCTGTATTATACAAGGATATAATTTAATACAATCAAGAAGATGTATCAAAGAATTCATGTATGTTTCGTGTGCAAGGGGCCTATGATTTGAAAACATCCAGAAGGTCATCTTTATCCACCACCGGCCAGATGCATTTTCTTTGAATGTGGGTTTAAGTGCTGTTTCAGTGAATGTGAGTTTCAAGAGCAGAGAAGTTTTAATGCTGTCTGTTTTCATTGTGAGACTGCATTGCTTTGTTTATCAGATGCCTATAAAATGTAAAATAAAAGTTTTAAATGAAATACAAATAATCATTGCAGAATGTATGCACATTACAGTGTTTATCATAAATGGGGAGAAACAGGCAAGTAATGAGACAGTGGAATGGCTGTAGGGGGGGCTGTGTATGGAGGGCCCCATTCAACCATGATTTTGTGAGGGAGGAAGGGTGGCAAACTCAGACAGCCCTGGGCAGCACAAACTCTAGCTACGCCACTGATCTGTAAGCCATGGAGAATGACTTTTGGAGGTCCTAGCAAACAATAATATTCTTTTGCTAAGATTAAAATATTGACCACCATTAAATGCCCTTCTTTTACCACAAAACCCACATACTGCAAGTCACCAAAAACAAAATCCTAATTCTTCATCTTCTCCCTTTCCAGTGAACAACATTACTACACATTTAAAAAAAAAATGGTTACCATTTACTACAGGGTCTGGGGCCACATTTTGGTTGCCTGTTCTTCAGTTTATATTTGAAAGTTGATATCCCATAATTCTAATGGAGTGGCCTTTGTCCAGATTTTTGATGTTTCAAGGTTGAGAGGCATGATCCTATGATGTCGTCCTGCCACGAAACGCATCTAACACACAATGGAGATGCGACTGGAGGTTGTAGTCAGCAGATGATTTGTTTTTAGAACGATCCTTCTCCAACTGCATCTCCATTGTAATTTACGTGCATTGGTGAGAGGCGGGTTGTGATAATCACCAACCTGAGACTGCTTAGTTTTAAAGAGAAATACAACTGTAATGAGCTCTGCTAAGATAAAATTTGCTAATTATTTTATTTTTATTTTATTTTATTGATGCATACCAACTCAGCACCAAAAAAAAAAATGGTACAGTTGAGCATACCGTGTTTGGTGTGCAACTATCCCAAAAAATACATTTTGCAGTTCAAAATTAATATATCCAGTTAACTTGCAGAGACTTCAAATGGAGGGCTCAGACTTCAGTTGCTACAATATTACACATGCAAATGGCATGTAAACAAAACTAGTGTATCTTACACGGAGCATCCGGGACTTCTAGTGCATAAAATAAATAGAATATTAGCTTTCTTCTTTCTTTTTCTGCTTTGTTTTATAAAGTTGTTTACTTTATTTAGTTATGTCTTGTTATGGTTACATGGCTTTGTATATAGAAATTATTTTTTGACTGAATGCTCATTTCTCTGTAAGATTCAGTGATCTCGGTGTTCTAAGGCAGCAAATACCAAAGTGAGTTTATAGATCAGGTAATGAAAACCATCAGTAGTAACAAGTTTGACTCAATTAAGACATGCTTAGAAAAGCAAGTTGTGTAAAAAGCCCCAAAGTGATTCTCACTGAGCATTGAAATGGTTATTATTATGGGGGAATTAAATTACTTAGAGAATAACCAGATTTAGATAATTACAGTGGCCATGTAAGTAACTATTAGTTATCTTCGCTATTTACTGTGGACCAGAGAGAGAGAGAGCAGTCAAAATGTTCCTCGGGAATTGAAATGAAGTGTAGGCCTACTGCACTTCCAGCTGCTTTAACTTCTGCAATCTCCAGACATACAGTACTTCCCAAGTGACTCACTCTCCTATTTAATTATTTCTGGGAATGTAAACATTATTAAACACTCTCAAATAATAGAAATCAGAGGAAACAAACTAACTGTATATACTTGTCACAGTGTTTGGCTTTTGTGTGCGTGTGTGTGTATGTATGTGCGTGGTTGTGTGTGTATATATATATATATATATATATATATATATATATATATATATATATATATATATATATATATATATATATGGATTCCTATTACAAGAATGAAAGTTCACAACTTCAGACTTGTAATAGGAAGCCTCACTTACGCGAAAGTTCACTTTAATGAAAGTGAACTTCCGTGAAAGTGCACTTCACCAAAAGTATTGCAGCACAGTGGAGGACATCAAAAAACAAGCTATGTCCTCCACTATGGTGCAATACTCATGGACATTAGGGTTAGGGCATGGGTTGGGTAAGGGGATAGTTAGTAAAGCTATCCCCTTACCCTAACTCATGCCCTAACCCTAAGGTTCGTGACTATCGCACCATAGTGGAGGACATTGCTATGTCCTTCACTGCGCTGCAGTTGTCACAGACCTTAGGGTTAGGGCACGGGTCATGGTAAGGCTATCCCCTTACCAGAAGTTCAGTACAATGCCTGTACGTTGTACTGAACTTCGCGTAAGTGCACTTTCGATTAAGTGCACTTTCGCTGCAGTGTGCATTCCATACACTATTTCGAAGTAGTGAACCTTCGATCTAGTGTATGGAATCCATATATATATATATATATATATATATATATATATATATATATATATATATATATATATATATATATATATACACACACACACACACACACACACACACACACACACACACACACACACACACACACATACATTTTTTTCTTCAGGATGCTCATGGTTAGGGGTCGCCACAGCAGATCATCTGTTTCCATTTCTTCCTATCTTCTGCATCTTGCTGTCACACCAACCACCTGCATGTCCTCTCTCACTGCAACCATGAACCTTATTTTAGGTGTTCCTCTTTTTCCTCTTACCTGGCAGCTCCATCCGTCTCCTAATATACACAGCATCCCTCATCAGCACATGTGTAAACCAATGCAATCTTGCCTCCCTAGCTTTGTTTCCAACCATCTACAGACAGAAACAGTTTTGTAAAGTAATTGAAACATGGCAAAGCAGAGAACAGGTCATGCATTCATTTGTGAATTGTTTTACATCCGTTCTATCTTCAGCCTAATTAAAACTTGCTGTTGGGGCCATTGCCTAAGTCAGTAGTACTTGACATTGTTTTATTTTGTACGTTAGATACAGAAGCAGTTACTTGTTTTATTTTGTACGTTAGATGCAGAAGCAGTTACTTAGTACTTGACATTATTTTATTTTGTATATTAGATACAGAAGCAGTTAGTTCTTGTATTGAAATGAGCTGCAGTATGTCAGGAAAAAGTGCTGCCATGTCTTCAGGAGCCAAGCGAGAACTACAGCAACAGTCTCTTTTCAAATTTTTCAGAAAGGCCGTAAAACACAGGGAAGGTTCAGTCTCTGAGGGTAAGTCATTGTGAGTGAGAGCAAAGTACAGGATAATGCCTATTCTCTGGATGATTATATTAGATAGTTCAGATATGTATGACACTTTATTTCCTGTGGTAAACTATGTGTGTATGATTTCGTGAATTAGGGTGTTCATAACTTTTACTGATTCAGTTTGGAAAGGAAATATGGTAATGAATGGAAAATGAACTGAAAGGTAATATACTTTAAAAGTTTGACTTGTTTATATATCAAGGAAGGAGCTCATGTGTGAGAGGAAACATCTTGGTAGTCCTTGTGTACTTTGCATTTCATTGTAGGTTTGCAGGCATCCAGAGTGTAGAATGTGTTTTCCTGTGATTTTTTTCTTAGCAAAACATTTTGTTTCTGTAACAGTATGCTCGTCAGTGGAGGCAAATGTAGTTGTAGTTGTATTTCATTTTGTTATACTGTTAGGGAAGTTATCACCTATTGATACTTGTTTTCATTTTTTTAAACCAGCAGTGAGAAAGTCATGTGTGCTTGATGAGACAGAAACTACAGTTACAGTTAATGAATGTAGTGCCATCAAAGAAGTCAGTCAAGGTAGTACTATCAGTGAAGTCAGCAGCTCAAGAGATAACCTAGAAAGTGAGAGAAGTACCGTAAGTGGTCAGTTTCTTCACTAATAAGTATTCAGATGAAATCGGTGATGCTATCTGTTCACTGATAGATATTAGTGAGTACATCACATGTACTAATACTACAGATAAGGAGAAAGTCATGGTCATAAATCATCGCAAACCACATGACAGTTTCTGCTTTCCACTCAAAGCCTTCAGAGACAAAAGAAGAAAATCAGGAATTTCCCTTCGCCAGTGTCAACTCTCGTGGCTAGACCAGTTTAATTTTCTGGCATATTCGGGCAAACAGGATGGGCTGTATTGTTTAGCCTGCGTGTTATTTCCACCACCAGCACAGACAGAATGGGCAAAGTTTTTCATTGAGCAGACTTACTGTAATTGGAAGCATGCTAAAGCTGATGTTCAGTGACACTCGGAATTAGAGTACCACAAGAAATCTGAGGCAAAATCGCATGCTTTCAGAATCACAAGTGACAATCAAAGTCAAAGAGTAAACTTTGCAATTTCAAATGCTTCACAGCTGCAGGTGGCCAAAAACAGAGCTCTATTAACCTCTATTATAAAGTGTCTGGAGTACTGTGGAAGGCAAGGGATAGCACTTCGAGGACATAGAGATGACTGCACATCTGACTGTGCTACCAACAAAGGAAACTTCAGAACTCTAATTGATTTCCGAATTGATGCAGGTGACAAAGACTTACAAACCCACTTGCAGACATGCCAAAAGAATGCAACATATATTTCAAAAACAGTGCAGAATGAATTGCTAGAGTGTATTAAAGAATATATTCAACAGCAGATAATAAAGGATATTAAACAACAGCCTCTTGGACCCTTTTACTCTATCCAAGCAGATGAAATTGCAGATGTAAGCAACTGGGAGCAACTTGGAGTTGTACTGCGATATGTGAAGAATAGCCATCCTGTGGAGAGATTCATAGAGTTTATTGCATGTGAATCTGTCACCGGAGAGGAAATCGGCAATAAGTTGGTTGTATGCCTAACAAAGTTAACACTGAATCTTGAGCACTGCAGCGCTCAAGGGTATGATGGTGCTGGAAACATGGCTGGAGCACAGAAAGGCTGCGCAGCTTCGTTTCAAGAAAGAGTACCACATGCTATTTTTTTCCATTGTGCTAGTCACCAGCTGAACCTTGTACTTTCAAAGACTTGCCAAGTTCCAGAAGCACTAATAATGATAAATGTAGTGAAAGAAGTCAGTTTGTTTTTCAAGTACTTCCCAAAAAGGCAAAGAAGCCTAGAGGAATCAGTACAGTACATGAATTTACAGTGAAAGGCAAGTGGCCAAAAACCAATAGAAAAACAAAAGCTTAAGTTTCTTTGTGAGACCAGATGGGAGGAGAGACATACAGCCTTTGATGACGTCTGTCATATCTATGAAGCTCTTCTTCACTGTTTGGACAATATTATGAATAACAGAGTACCACGTTGGGATGGAAAAACTTTGACAGATACCAGTGGACTTTACAGTTCAATTACAAAGTCATGCTTTATTGTTTCTTTCCAGTCAGCAAGGTTCTTGTTTGGCTTTACTAAGCCCCTTAGCAAACTTCTGCAAGGATCGTCACAAGACATACTGTATGTATATGAGCAAGTCAGCTGTGTGCTTGACGAGCTTCAGGCTATTCGTGCAAACAATGAACATGAGTTTAGGAATATCTTCAGACATATGTCAGAAATGGGAAGCTTCTGCAGTAAGACTGATTTACCCCTTCCACGTTTGTGTAACAAACTATGAGGAACAATGCTGATGGACAGACTTCAGAAGTGTACTGGAGAGGAGCAATTTTTATTCCCTTTCTGGATCACTTTATTCATGAACTGTCCAGAAGATTCACTACAATGGCAGCAACAGCTATGCAAAGATTCACACTCATTCCATCAAACTTGAACAGTTTAACATCAGAAAGAGAGAATTCACTTAAAACTTCTTTTGACTTGCCTTCACCGACAACTTTCCACCAAGAGCTCATACTGTGGAAATGGACATGGGAAACTTTATCAGCCAGTTCTGCAGTGCCAAATGACTTGAAGCAGACATATTCACAAACAAACGTCAACATGTTTCCAAACATTTCTTTCATCACAGTCACAACTGCTGATGTAGAGAGGGCTAATTCAGCCTTAAAACTAAGTCTGAACTCTAGAGTACTATGGGACAAGAACACCTTAACAGTTTAGTGCTGCTATTCATGTATCGAGACATCCCGATAGACTATTCTTCGGTAATTGATTTATTTGCAGAAAGGCACCCAAGAAGAATACTACTTACTAATCCACTTAATTAAGAATTGAATAGTAGTATTACTGATAACAGTAAACAATCCAAAACCATTATGGCCTGCTTAGGAAAGTTTTATGAGTTTAGTTATTTGGTACATCTATTAAATGAAGCTTTTACTAATTTATGGACTTTTGTTATGAAAACACTAATAAAAGATAACTTTGCTTAAAATCATAGAACAGTAAACAATCCAAAAACATTATGGCCTGCTTAGGAAAGTTTTGAGTTTAGTTATTTGGTACATCCATTAAATGAAGCTTTTACTAATTTATCCAAACATCTGTGCCTGTGGTATATATTTTGTCATATAACAATAACATACATTTCACTGTGGTTATTTTCACCTTCTGAGGGTTTCTTTCCAAGTTTATAACAGTGCATATGCCCGGTTTGACATGGAAGGAGAATGGTGTGACTTGGTATGGGCAACCAATCATCTTTTCCAGGCATGCATTGAAAATGCTTTTACTATCTGTACATGTGCTGTGTGCTGCACAGGAATTACCTATTTCTACTACCATATCCACAGCAAAATCATGTGTAACTGAATGTAAATTGATGACTTTCCACATGTGATGTCAGAGCTTCTTAAGGTAATCTTTTCACAACCACCAAACCTAGTGTCCCGCTTTCACCCGGTAGTCAACTAACCTAACTGCACCCCCCCCCTTTTGCAAATTCCTGGATCCGCCACTGAGTATACAGATTCCCCCTTCCCTTGAAAATCATGTCCCTCACTAGCTACCTCTCTCTGGCCTTGCAATGTAGGGTCTGAGAGCTGAGCCTGTCTCAACTCTCTCTTTGTAACCCTCCCCAGCTCCCCTAGGAAAAGGATGTCTGGTATCCTCTGACAGTGGTGCCTCACTGTCAGCCTGGGTACTGCTATTCACCTCTACCCTTGCAGTCCCTCTGTCCAAGGGAACATCAGTACCCACAAGCAGCTGTGGCTCACCTTCAGTCTCACTGCTACAGGGTAGCTCCCTCCCTGAAGTAACCACCTCACCAGTCCCGGCTGCAAGTATGCAGTCCATCTGGGTCTCCCCCAGGCTACCAGACTTACCTGCTTGTCTCCAAGGCTGACTGCGGGTAACTGCACAAACAGATGGTACTGCACTATCAAAATCATTCCCTATCAGGACATCTGCATGGATATCCTCAAACACACCTACTTGTTGGCTTCCTTTTCCACACCCCCAGTCAAGGTGAACCCTAGCCAAAGGTATTTGGAATGGGATCCCTCCTAAAGCTCTGACTGGAGTAGATCGCCCAGGCAAGTAGTGCTCCTCTGTAACCATTGCAGGCTTCACAAGGGTTATGTCAGAGGCTGTGTGTCTCTTAGCAATAGCCTCTTTGCCATTCACTATGATAGGATATAACCTCTAGTGGTAGTTCATAGGTTCATAGGTTCACTATACCCATTATTATTTTGTCTCTCTGTCAGCAGTGACACTGAGGGTAATCCCTGGGGTATATCTGCGATCTCCCATCCATTGGTCAAGATTTTTGCTCTGCTCACATGTACCGGGATTTTTGTTCCACAGCATAGGGAGTCTTTGGGTGATGAATTCTGATGGATCTAGATTTTTGAGGTGAAGCATATTCATCAAATCTGTTGACACATGGCCTTGTATGTTAGGCAAAGGTCACCTCTGAGGACTGATAGAGCTGGAGTTCTTATAGACAGATTTTTGAGACCCTTTATCCTTTGGACTATGACCCCCTTGATCTAGATGAGAGATCCCTTCATGATAAGGTGGGCAATGTAGAAGGTCTTCCTGACTCTTTTAGCTACATGGGTGTCGAATGACAGACTACTATCACAACCTGTCCCCCAGGTCCTGATAACTTCTTCTGTGCTCAGTGGGATTGCCACCTATTTGGTAGCTAGGGGTAACCTTGTTTAAGGGTACTATGCATTTTTTTTTATTAACTGGCCGTGGCTCCTCTGCACCCAGTTATCCATTTCTGTGAGACCCTTCTGAAGGATATCTGTGTCAGATGTGTTTTTTTCTTATGGCTCAGTTTGCAGTCATCTGCAAACTTTGTCAGCCATAACCCTCCTGTGTTTGCTTGACACCACTGTGACACACTTTGAGTCTGACATGGCGCCAGCAACTCTGACCCTGTGGGTTCTGTCACTCAGCCAGTTTTTGTAACCATCTTTGTGATGTATGGTTAACATTTTAAGCTGATGAGTTTTCAATGATACGGCATGATCTGCCTTTGACAAAGCCAAACTGGGTTGGATCCAAAGTCTGCAAATTGGTAAGACTTGATTAAACAGCTGTCCTAGCTGTGGGTTTAATTTCCTCATTGAGTTGGAGGCTGAGATGTTTGGGCTGCAATCATTTGGTATAGATATCTCTCCTGAACCTGTCAGCCATGGCAATGTCACAGGATCAGTCAGTAATCTAATTTTTCATTTTTTTGAACTAGTGAGCACTAGTTGGAGTTTCCTCCTAGGTTTCTAACACATAGCTAGAGGCCTTTATGATTGTCTTTGAGTCTTTAGCTATTTTTCTTCTCAAATTTGCTTTTGGATGATTTTTTATGAGAGCTCTTAGTTTTTACTATAGTGATCAAGGGTGTCTTACTCTTTGTTTTCTGCTTGGGATTGCCTTATCCCAGTCCTGTGCAGGTGCTAGTAAGTGATTTTGTAAGTGATTCTTGAGTACTGTTACTGTTTACTGTTTTCCGCGGGTAAAGGCCACACCACACTAGTAGAGTGTGAAGTGAAGGCTTTTTTTTTGAGAAGTTCTGGTCTTTTTTTTTTTCTGGGGTGGTGGATGAGGGACCCTCCAGGCAGATTAGTTTGATGATGATCTCACAGTGAGGGGGGTATACTTCCGTTGAACATGAACCTTGTGCTCCCATGTTGATGATGAGATCAAGTATCTCCTCCTTGTGGGGATGGTGACTAGTTTGTGTTCCATGGCATTTTGTTTATGAATTCCAGGAACTTTGGGCTAGGGTGTTTGGGCTTGAGTAGTGTTCCCAGTCTTGATGGGTTTTGGTGATACATTTATCCCCTCTAGTGTTTTTCAGGGAGGGCCATGTGAGGTTCCTGTTTGTGTGAGGGTGGCCTGTAACATGCTACAATTTGCAGAGCAGTCTTGCTGGATGGTCTTGCATCATTCATGCCACCACCAGTCTTGTGGTGTGTGTCCTTGATGAATATGGATACCCAGCTTAGTTTTTTTTTTTTTTTTTGTGTTCTAGGGTGGTAGGTTAGAATTTTGAGCCTTGCCTAAAAAGGCACTATGGGGGGTGGCAAGAGCCTTTGCCAATATCCGAAATCAGGGTGACAGGTGCAAGCCGTCCCTCGAGGTGAGGGTAGGATACTGCTCAGGTCAGGGTCATATTCGCCTGGGCTACATAATCAGAGAGCTCCTCAATGTCACCAGTGACAATGACTGAGCTCATATTTGTACCTGCTGACTAATGAGTCACCAATGACTTAGTTGTCTGGCATTGTGTTTTGGCCTTAAGGGCTGGACTGTTTTGACACTCTGACTGTGAGTCTATGTGTTTGCAGTGTTTGTGTTGTGAGGTGTGGGTTGTTTGGTGTCTGCTTTGGTGGCCTGCTTGTTTTGGTAGATTTTTGATCAGAGCTCCCGAGTATGTCTTTGTGTGTTTATGTGTATGATTTGAGGTTGTAGCATTTTGTTGTGTTTTGTGGGAGGAGGAGAGGGTTGTCTGTGTACATGAGGCAATTGTAACATTGCCTCAATATTCCCAGGTTCCCAGGTTCACCAGCTGAGCAGGAGACATGCTAGAAGGATAGACAAAAGGGGTACTATCTATGACAAGAGTGCAGTGCTAGGTTTAACAGATAGAGAATAGTCCACTTGGAGTCAAGTAGAGATGATCTTTAGTTATAGGATATTAGATCAGTAGTATAGTTCGAGGACGGTAGTTTTAAGGGAAAATTTGAAGAGTGTAATTTAGGTAGCCCTAATAGTTTAAATCTGCTTATCCGGCACTGCCCTAGTGTGCAACAGTAGCAGTTTTTATATCAGGGGGCTGAAAGAAGCTAGGAACTGGCCCAAAACGACCAATAAACTACAAGTTACTGGCTGAAACCTCACAAAACTGGACCAACAACCTACTGTTGGCATTTTATCTTTCCCACTTACTGGCTCTCTCACCTTTTGTTCCCTGCCTTGCCTCCATGAAAATCTGTATGCCACATGGCCCCGCTGGTTGCATTCAAAACATTTAACCCTATGTCCTGGATGTGTACCTAGAATAGTGGCATCCCCTGCTACTGGCAGATTCTGTTGGGACAGTCTGGGCTGCTCACCATGGGTTCCTTTAGACCCATGACCAGTACTGGGGTCCCTTTCCTGTGCAGGGATGCCCTGCTTGCTAGGTATAGGTCTCCCTTCTTCCCCAACTCATCTGAAGTAGCACATTGTCTATCAGCTAACCAGATCCTCATATCCTCAGGCAAAGTGCTAAGTGCTTGTTCCCTCACCAAAAGGCTGCCAGCCTTCCAAAGTGGTGACCTGACATCCACTCATCCATCTATGGAAATAAGTGTTCAGTTCAGCAACATATTCACACACACTTTCATCTGCCTTGTGTCTATGCTTGCAAAACTTTTTCCTATAAGTTTCAGGTGTTAGCTTAAAAAATTCTAACAAGCAATTCTTAACAGCAGTATAATCAAAACAGTCAACGTCAGACATTTTGGACAAAATAGTTACAGCTTTACCATGGAGTAAGGGGGTCAAGGACCATACCCAGAGTCTTTGATCAACATCTTTCTGTTTACATACTGTTTGCATTTGTTTCTGTCCTGTAACTCATCTAGTGCAGATACAGATTCTTAGTTTTAGCACTTAAATTTGCTTATTTATGCTCAGCACTTGTTCAGAACTTGTAAGCACTAAATAAGTTTCTAATTACTATAGCACTCAATCTTCCTCATTACCTAGAGGAAAACAGTTTTTGTGCTTACCTTTCTAACTTTCTTAGAGAAAAACAGCTCTTGTACTCACTTTCCTTCACTTATCTAGAGGAAAATAGTTTTTTTATTCAGGCATGTCCAAGGGTCAGCTCCCAGTGTTCTCTCCTGTCTATCTGGTGAATCTGGGCATCTTGAGGCAATGTAGAAATTGCCTCATGTACACAGACAACCCTCTCCTCCTACCACCCAACACTACAACCTGTGAGAGATGCACTTATCTAGCCAAACTGGAGGTAAAGCTCACTCCAACCAAGAATGAACTTGACAGTCATGAGGAGAAGGTAAACATTTGCACCACACCACACTCATCACATTGTCTCACCAAAAATCTACACCACCAAAATCCACACATAGTAACACAAAAACATTTGCGGAGGCTCTCAATAATAATCTGTCTAAGCAACAGAGACCTCCAAAGCAGAAACGCATGCAACCTCCATCCCCCAACACAACCCAAATGACACATAGCCCACAGACTCAGTGTGTCACTCAAACAGTCAATAAGGCAAAACAAGCATTACCCACCACACTAGTCATAGGTGACTCTATAGTCAGGCACACTGATGTCCCACTCACCAGGCTAAACAAGGAGAAGGTTACTGTCAGCTGCCTGTTAGGTGCCAGGATCCGCCACATAACCCACACACTCAGGTCACTCCACAACAAGTACAAATATGACTCTGTCATTGCCCATGTTGGTGTGAATGACCTGAGACGTACCTCCCTGGACTACATGAAAAGAGACATGGAAGAGCTCTCAGATCTTGTAGCCCAGGCACGTATGACCTTAGCCCTGAGTAGCATTCTGCCATCGCCCCGAATGATATTGCAGTACAAGGACAAAATGATTTACTTCAACAATTGGCTAAGCTTCTGGTGTCATTCTAAGGGGATCCAGTATCTGTCTGCTTGGGATGACATGGTTGACAGACCACGATGCTGCACCTGTCGCCCCTGGGATTCCAGATACTGGCTAAGGCTAGTGCTGCACCTATAGTGACTTTTTTAGGCAAGGTTCAAATAACAAATTCACCACCATAACAGGAACAGGCAAGCAAAAACTGAGGGTAATGCTACTCAATGCAAGAAGTCTAAATCTCAAAATGCACTCAGTCAAGGCACTCCTTAAAATGGAGAACATTAATATCTGTGCAGTGACTGAGACCTGGTTCAAGGCTCCAGGGAGCACCCCTGCACTACCAGGCTATAACTCATACCACACTTTTCGGCCATGTAACCTGGGTAACTGCACAAGCACATGGTACTGCACAGGTGGAGGTGTGTCCATATTCATTAAGGATATCCACACCACCAGGCTAGTTGCTCAGCATAATGCATCCGAGGTTATCCAAGTGCAACTAGCTCTGGGCAAAACTGCAATCCAAATTGTAGCTTGCTACAGATCCCCCACCATGCCCCAAGATTCCCACTCCTCTTTTCTTGATGTACTGGAAAATATTAGGGTTCAACCAAACACCCTAATAATGGGTGACTTCAACTACCCCACCATTAACTGAGAAAACTACTCATGTACCAACTCCTTAGCGCAACGCTTTCTGGAATTCTTAAACTCCAATGCCCTGGATCAACTTATCCACACCCCCACCAGGGGCAACAATATCCTAGACCTAGTCATTACCAACATGAGTGACCAGTGTTCCACACCTGAAGTCAACCCCTCGTTGGTCAGATCAAGCTCCAGCAGAGTGCAATGTGGTTACATTTTTGAAGTTCAGCATTTACCATAATTTTCTTACATTTAAGAGAACAAGCATGCTTCTTACATGAACATAGCATTTTAACATAAAAAGAAGAGATAAATTAACATATATTGACTAAGATGTGAAACTATTTACATTTTCTGTTTTAACTGTGTGGGGATTTCATTCCAGAGTTTTGACACTTAATGGGAGTAGAGATCCACAAAACAGGCTTTGAGCCAGATAAATGGAGGATATCAACAGTCATTCCTTTGCACAAAGGTGAGGCTACAACAGACTCAGGTAATTATGGACACATAAACCTGACCAGCCTCATCTGTAAGGTTATGGAAAGGATCATTATGGTATAATAGTTAATGTATTTATAGCATGATGGCTGCAGGGAAAAGATAAACTAGGGTGATTTTGAGTTTAGTAATAATTTACAGACAGATAAGTAGAATGTAGATTAAAAACTGATGATCAGAGATAAGAAAGGAGAAATAATGGAAATGAGCAGGAGGATAAATGGATAGAGGAGGAATTGTAGTTAGTGATGGGGTCTGAGAGAAAGAGGAAGAGGGGAGTTTAAGAAATTAGTGAAGTATGAGGAGGAGCAATAAGGTACAAATGATTGGGAAACAAAGTGTCTGTAAGAGATGGAGAAAATTAATCTGAGTAAAGTTAGCCAGCTGAACAGGAAGAACAGAGCTATCTTTGGCATAGGTGCTAATTAAACAAAGTTTTGAAACTATTTAAGTTTTCTGTTTTAACTGTGTGGAAATTTCATTCCAGAGTTTTGACACTTAACGGGAGTAGAGATCCCAAGTTTTGTGCCAGATAAATGGATGACAGCAACAGTCATTTCTTTGGATAAAGGTGAGGCTACAACAGACCCGGGTAATTACAGACACATAATTCTGACCAGTCTTGTCTGTAAGGTTATGAAAAAGTTTATTATGGCACTAATAAAAAGAGATATAGAAGACCAAAAGACTCTCAACCCACCAAAGTTTGAACTCAACAAGGGCAAGTCCTGCCTACTTGCCTTGGTTTGACTTCTTCAAAAATCTCACTGAGACAATAAACAAGGACCAATCAGTGGACACTGCCTATCTGGTCCTTTCAAAGGTGTTTGACACCATTTGACACTCAGGTATTATAGGTAAACTGTTCCAGCTAAATCTTTATGCAACTCATTCAATAGCAAATTAGCTCACAAGTATAACACAGGAAATAAGGGAGGGTGGGGCTCTACCTCCTCCAAAAAACCTGCCAGTATTAGAATGCCCCTGGGTTTTATCCATGGTCTATTTCTTCTTGGCAGTTACTTCTCCGAGGCCAAAGCTACCATCAAGGGATTGTGACTGACAAAAGTTTGCAGATGACTGCAAACTTGGTGTCATCATAAACTCCCCAAAATACACCATGATTCTGCAAGAGGGCCTGTCCCAAACAAATAGTTGGTGACAAAACAATGGACTGAAACTAAATGTCAAAAAATGAATAACTGCATCTTCTGAAAAGCATGACTCCATTTGCAATTATCATATTGATAACCTCTCCCTGAAAACTGATCCAATAGTTTAGGAACCTATGCTGGCAATGAACTGTCCTTTGATCACCACTTATCTACTATTGGAAGGAAGTCCATTTCCATCACATAGCTTTTATAGAAGGATACCACATCCTTATCCAGGGATGTAATTACTCCTCTGTACTTGACATTTATTAGGCTGATCATTGAGTATGACGCCCCTTTGGTAAGCATCTGTCCACACACTTGTCACAGCCAGAATGACCATTATGCTTTCTCACTAAAAAGCAAGGGCCTAAATTATAAAATCTTTGCAGACCACCTCAAGTCTCCTGTCTCTTTTCAGTGTCATACAGGCTACTGAGAAATAACCTTTGCCTCATGTACATAGCATAAACAGACCCTGTTCTGTCAGACCTATTACACATTCAGAAGTCCAGTGGTTTCAGAAATCCTCAAGGGACGTCAGTCTTTGTTGAAATTATCATGATATGCTGGAGGGATAGGTATATATCACAGAGAATAACATGTTTATGGAACTGGCATCCTCTCCTCATAAAGCAGAGTACTTCTCTTACTTTATTCGCACATAACTAGAAAAACTGGTTGGATAGCCACAAATTCACCCTTGGTTTAATACCAATGGCCCTCATGGATAGGGGAAACATGTAAGTATCCAACATATACTTGTGTGGCTCGTCTTATGAGATTTATACTTGTGTGGCCCATCTGAGGAGATGCATATTGCAAAATATAAGTGCTAATAATTACCATGGAAATTCAATGCTAGGCTTCTTAAGACCGTCACAGATCAATAGCCTAATAAGTAGCTATGAACTTATGAACAATGAAACCCTGTAGGAAGACCTGAAGAGGAAAGTACGGTTGTGTGATGGAACTCACTGCAGCCATAGATCTTCAATGAATAAACTCCTTTTGTAGTTTTCATAATACTCTGGCTCCTACTCATTAATGTCATGGTTTCCTGATAAGCTATTGACTCATATATAATTTTCACATGCACATGCAATCATAAATCAGTGAAAGTTCCAGAATGTGAACAGCCTTCAAAAGTAAAAAAAAGTAAACTCACAAAAAATGAATGTTGTAGGGGTCAAACCCCCTCACCCCCTAAAGTGAGGGGCTACACCCGCACACCCCACTCCACACACTGCCACTGTTTATGTATGCCAACTCTGAGACTGTACCATCATGAAAATGGGGAAAACTGACCTTTCAGTGAAAAACCTGACAATCGTACAGTAATGATCATACAAATGAGGTCAATCAGTAGTGTTTCACAGAGAAGTCTGGCTCCCCCTAACATCATTCATGCTTTAGCTGAGCTTTTGAAGTACACAGATATCTTCCAACCAATGCATGCCTCATGTTAAAGCTCTACTATTATCAATTAACATAAACCCTATATAAAAATACAAAATTGGAGTAGGCCTAGTTACACCACCATCAGTTAACATAAGCCGTATATATAAATACATAATTGGAGTAGGCCTAGTTACACCACCATCAATTAACATAAGCCCTATATTAGTACATCATTGGGGGCGGCCCCGTTATAACATAAGCCCTGTATAAATACAGCCCAATTACATTTCCTCATAAGAAATTCTAAGTAAATGCTATGATAGACAACTTAATGTGGAAATAAAAAAGGTATAAATTATCACTGAAAGCACATTGTGACCAGGATTCCAAAAGGTCAGACCAGCATTAAGGAAGAAGACCTCTTCCCAGAAGAAGCTGCAGTGCTAAGCTTCAGACAGGACTACATACATTTAAATAACCTTATCTTATAGAGAAAAGGCCAGCACAGGTAAAGCATATAAAGTTACCCATAGCATTACACCCTCAAAGGCACAAGTGCAAAGTGCAATATGTACACATTTATAATGCAGGAAAACACTATAGGGGTGTACTGAAAAGTATATCTGTGAAACTGTAAATAGCTATAAGTTGGAAAAACATGCAGATGTTTGCAGCTGAACTATATTCTCCTGGCTATATAAAATAAAAAATAATATAGATATCTGGACAGCCATATAACAGGTACAGCAGTAGAGACAGAATATGTGAAATAAATTGATGTGGACCACAATTCAAAAAACAATTACCACATTGCCATTGCCTATCCAGCATCGATACTAATCAATCATACCATAGCAGAAGCTAAAATTCCCACCATTTGGAAAACATCCTACGTAATCCCACTACATAAAGGAGGCTAATCTACAGAATTTTCCAATTATAGACCTATAGCTATACTTTCTCCACTTGCTAAGATTATGGAAAAATGTATACAAAAAAATGTATGTACCACCTAATCCAAAATCACCTCATGGAGGATACCCAGCATGGTTTTTGTCCACACCATAGCACAACCTCAGCATTAATGGCTTTTACCAATACCATAAACAATAACCGTAACAATAATCACATATCCTCTGCCCTATTCTTGGATCTTTCCAAGGCATTTGACATGGTTGACCACCAACTTCTGGTTCACACCTTGCAAACTTTCCACCTTGATATTAAAGCCCTTCTTTGGTTTACATCCTACCTTAATGGAAGACAACAGGCTGTCCTATGGCAGAACAAGCTCTCTAGTCTATTACCAAACACCCTTGGAGTACCACAAGGCTCCATATTATGGCCGCTACTGTTTTCCATTTTTATTAATGACTTGTATACAGTCATACCAAATGTCAGTTGTATCCAATACGCTGATGACTCTACCCTGATTTGCTCAGCTACTTCTCCCACAGACCTGAGGGTCGCTACCCAGTCCACCTTTAATACCATAGAAAATTGGCCCTCTGAACATAGATTGTTACTAAATCCCAAAAAAACTAAAATGCTGTTATTCTCTCCAACTCATAGGTCTGCCGCCTTCACCTTTACCACAAATGCAAAAGATGAGACAATAATTTTCCCTGACCCCTCTACAAAATTACTAGGTGTCATTATTGACAATAACCTAAAGTTTGACCTACATGTAAATCAAACAATCAAGAGCATCAATAAAAAACTTGGGTCACTGTATAGAATAAAAGCCTTCCTAACCCCTCCAGCTAAGATGGCTATAGCTCGCTCTCATCTACTCTCAACACCTTTATACGCCTCCCCCCTTCTCTCCAATCTAAACAAATCTGTACTAAATAGACTGTCAACCTGTTACAATCATATTGCCAGGTTTGCCACTGGAATGCCTTTTAAAACACACCACCGCATCAACCTAAAACAGCTTTGGTGGCTCGAACTTCCCAGTCTCATCCAATATAACCTGCTGATCATAGCTAATAAAATCCTCTATAACCCAGATAACACACCAGCCCTTCAAAATATTATCACCCCCCCCACAACAATCCAAGACTGCTTCAATCCTCAAACAAACTTCTAATTCAGACAATCAAAATCAACAACGCAGCTGGAGATGTCCTCTTCACTAACATTGCAGGTAGAGCCTGGAACTTACTTCCAGGTGATATTACTTTGCTCTCCTCCCTAGGACAATTTAAAACTAAACTCAAACAACATATGGCATTTTAACTGGCTTTGCCACTGCAACAAGCCCGGGCAACTCTCAACAGGAACGTAAATAGCCCAACTAACTATTTATTGTTAATTTTTCTCCTGACTATAACCTGGTGTATCTCATGTCTACCTATGTATTATTTGGTAATACTACTTATGTACTCTTGTTTTACTTGTATTATTGTATTTGATAACTCGGAACTTATCTCCCTGGGCCTCCACTGAAAATGGACATGGCTCCAGTTGGGCTATCCCGATCAACAAATGTAAAATAAAATAAAAATAAAAAATAAATAAAACATATAACACTGGAGGTAGAAAGTAGGAGATGGATGAATTAAAACTACCTGTGGTACAAACAATAGGAACATAGACAATGGAAAGTTACATTTATGAAGAATGGGAAGGCAGGGCAAGTATTTTGATGGAGTTGAAGGCATGTTTTCTTTTTTAACAATGCAGAGCAGGAAGGGATGGGAAATAGGAAAAGGTAGGTAGAGAAAAGTGAAAACTATGGAAGAGATTGTGGTGGCAGTGCATATGTAAGAGGGATCAGCAGACAGACAATACAAACAGAGACAGGGAATAATACAAGTGGAAAGGGGTCATGAGTACCATGACTACACAAAGGGTGTATGGACATGTGTGCTGGGAGGAAGCAGGAAAATAAACTTGGGATCTGTAACAACTCAAAAAGAGCAGCCATGCTAAATGACTATACATATGCATATCAACAAAGTCATATGAAACTGATATGAAAATCCGGTATTCATGAGCAAGGTCTAGCATGGATGCACACGATGTAAAGAAGGTAGCAAATGTACACACCAAAGGTGTTTTTGTGTTTCATTGGTGTATATATAACGGTACAAGCAGTGCAATATATATAATATAAGTTGCACAGCTTTAGATGATTGCCACTGTTAAAATGACACCCTGACTCCATGTGAAAAATGGGAAAAGGAGTTGTGAATGGATGAATGGATGGATGGACAGAAACTGCAGAGAGAAATGTCATATTTCTGTAGTTTTGTATTCCAATTTTTCACTGCATGCCTTAAACATGCAGATTTAATACTAATTCAGTTTGCCACATACATAGCTATGACAGCAGTGACTGGTGATAGGGTGGGAAGCCAGTTTTTGATCTGGATCAGATATCTGTACACTGATTGAATACAAGTGAACCCTTGACTGTCACAGTTGAGACACATTTTAATAGCCTTAGACATCATCATCCTGAAGAGGGCCCACATGCTCCAAGAACTGCCTAATGTATTTCTTGCAAAACCTGGGTGTTTTCACACCAGGCTAGGGGGTAGTAACTTCTCTCCTAATTTCTTGCTGCAGTCACTCACTCCATGGGATTTGAACATCACTTGGAGGATGCAAAGCACCTATTTCATAGCAGTTTCTCTGCTGGGAATGGTGTGACCTCTCCGATTAGTCTTGTCCTCCTCATCCCTTGAGTGCCACGTCTTGGAGGAAATGTCAGAAAGAGGAACCACATAAAGAGCAGCAGAAAGCTTGTTAATATTTCTGAATAAATGATAACTAGAGGGGATTTTACTAGATTATCAGATCAGGGCCATATCATACTGCAAATATTCCTTATGAATTAGTGTTTTGTAAGATATTCTAATATGCTATGTTGCCTACTGTCCATGCTGATGTCTCAACCATCCTCAGAATGACATGCAGTATTTCCGCCAGTACTGTTACTTGTGAATCAGATTTCACAAAAGAAATGTTACTTTGTGTATATGGAAGTGAAGTGACAGAACACATGCCTACATACAGGACTATGTATACTTTACCCACGGCCACAATGCCCTGACACTGAAGTAGTCCTACAGCAATTGTCCTTAAGTTGGGCATCATACATATCACAGTATGACTTTTTTTGTAGATGCATTCTTGATACTTTTAAATACTGAAAAGTTTTTTTCACGGTGCCCTTAATCAGATATCGACTGCAGGTGCCACATTTAAAGTAAATAATAAATAATAAAATAATATGGAAAATGTAAGGCTGAAATAAACAGCCGTTAAGACACTTAGAAAAAATGTGAAACAACACAGTTATGTAAATTGCATATCTATGAGACAAGACCTTCCACCATAGGTATCCCTGAGAGTATGCTGGTAGACAGCCCTGTGGTGCAGTGCAGAGCTGCAAATATCCTACCAAAATTAGTGACATCATCATCGAAATACTGACACTGCATAGCAATGTTTTCCTGTGGAATATAACATGAAATTTAAATATAAGCAATTCATACCAACCCATGAAAATGTATATTGGTCCATTATTAACTACATTTATATAGCTATATAGGTACACACACACACACACACACACACACACACACACACACACACACACATGCACACAAACACAAACAAGCATTCCAGATATGTCTGTCCATGAAATGACATAGAAATAAATACACATAGGATCAGTGTTATCATTTTGGGGGCCTGCAGTAAGTTTCAGCTAGAGTGCTTCTATAGCTTCATAGGTTCATTGGAGATTACTAGGCTAACAACCCTTGAGTCTGTACAAGCCTAGCCATTTTAATCCTGAGTTACCCCAAGTGGTTAGATGGGCAACATTCATAGACTTGAGTCTGAGATCAGTACTAACTACCCCTGTCCATGAGGGATATAGGCCTCACCTCAAGGTGAATATGCGGTCAACCATCCATTTGTCTAGGTTGCATTTGAAAAAGGTCAGAGAGGAGCTGTGTTTTATGTAAACTGGAAGTTTATTCCAAAGGAATGGCAATTATTTGGAGGTACATCTGTCTCTCCAGCATGTTCTGTTTATGTCACAGGCTAGGTTAAAATCCCTAGAGCAAGTGACTCTTGTGCCATTTGACTTGCAGATGTGCAGCATTTCCATTAAGGTAGGATCGGAGACTACCCTGTAGGCCAGGTACAAGCTGCCGTTTAGCAACCTATAAGATACAGACCATGGCTTTCAGTCTGTCCATGTAGGTCATGGTGTGGAGGTCCTGTATTTTCTTGGTGAAAAACCTCTGGGATCTCTCCAGCTGCTACAGGTGTCTGTTGAGGTACTTGAAAAAGGGAGCATTGTACTCTATTAAAGGTCTGATAAGGGTTGTGTATGATGGAGTTATAACATCCTTAGACCTGGATGTGATGCCCTTACTTATGAGATGTGCAACTTAGAAAGCATTCCTCACCACTGTGGAAACTTGGTGGTCGAAGTTCAGATTGCTATCAACTTACATTCCCAAATCTCACACCACTGGGTTTGAACTTAGGGGGTGCTGTCAATATTGTAATTAACAGGGAATTCCACTTTGCTAAAGGAGATAATGATGCACTTGTTTGTGTTTAGTTTTAGTCCATGGCTTTGGCACCAATAATTTGTCTGCATTAGGCCTTTCTGTAATATGTTAACATCATTGAAGGACTCAATGATTGCAACCAGTTTGTAATCATTAGTGAACTTGGTAAGCCAAAGACCATCTACTTTAGCCTGGACTTCTGAGAAATAGATTCCAAATAGTAAAGGGCTCAGCACAGATACCTGAGGTATACCACTGGTGACAGGTCTACTGGTAGTGGTGGAGTCACCAACTTTGACAGTATGTGTTCTGTCAGAGAGCCAACTGGCTACCCATCTAGTGACATAAGGGTTAATCCCCAGCTGGGAGAGTTTCTCAATAATGCCTGAGTGGGGGATTGTGTCAAAAGCCTCGACACGGTCAAGGTAGGCGGTATGCACTGTTTTTTTCTTCTTCCAAGGGCTTTGGTGACCTTCTTGAAGAAGTTCACTAGGTTTCACAAGCATGCTCTACCCTTAATGAAGCCAAACTTGGTTGGGTCTAGAGCTTGAAGGTCACCTATGTCCTTGTTGATAAGGTCCATGATGATTTTTCCATGGCCTTTCAGATGATACTGGTTAGACTTATAGGTCTATAGTTCCCAGGATCGGTTGATGGCCCCCTTTGTGCAACAAGATCACTGTTGTTGTTCATCATTCTGCTGGAACAAAGCCAGTTCTAAGGCTGTGGTTAAAAAGGGAACCAAGTGGGTCCTCTACGTCCTGTTTTAAATTGCTTAGAACACAACCTGGGATGTTACCTGGCCCCACTAAGACCTTATTTTTGGCCTTTAAGAGCGCAGATATAACCTGATCTCTAGAGATAATAGGTAGAGGACTGGTGTCAGGTATGCTTTGGGATATGGCTGGTGGGGACAGGGGGTGAAGCTTGTGCCAAATCTGTCAGCTAGCATGTGATCAATTTTCTCCAGGGCAGTATGAGTGGTACCATCGACTACTAGTTTGGAACATATCTGGGCATTCCATTTTAGATTTTGGACATAGTTAAAGAATGTCTTATGCTTATTCTTAGCTAGGGATGCTATTTTAGCATTGTGATTAGCTTTAGAGGACTTGACAAAATTTCTGATTTGCTTGATCAAGCTGTGGAGGGAGTTCTTCCTCTGCTGAGTCAGTTCCTTCTTGTTCTTAGACATCAATTTCTTCCTCCTGTTACATAACCTGTTTATACTTGAGGTCTGCCAGGGTGGGTAGTTTTTTTGTAGGACCTGGTTTTGATTTGGTCAGGTACAGCTGAATCTATACAGTTGCTTAAGTGTTTATACAGGGCATTTGTGTACACCTCTGCATAGGAGTCATGGTTGTTTGTGATTGTGGATGGTTTGAAACTTTTTATAACATTACTTTGTATGTTGTAGTTTGCTTTGGTAATTTTTTTAATTTTGTGTTCCTATGGGGATGTCTGATCCAATAGTTACATCAAACGAGACTGATTTATGGACACACCTTAGCAGGGAGGGCATAACAGAAGGGGGAATGCAGTGACCCCCCCATGTTGGTGAGTACTATGTCTAGGATATTTGAACCCCTTGTGAGAGTGCAAACTATCGCTTCCAGAGCATTTGTGTCAACAACTTCCAGGAACCTCTGGGCAAGCATATTTGTGCTTGTGTATGTCACCCATTCAATGGAAGGGTAGTTGAAGTCTCCCATGACCAAGGTGTTTGACTGTATGGTGAGTTACTCCAGTAATTCCAGGTAAGCAGTGTGCTTTTCTTGGTTCATGGTGGTGGACCTATAGCTTGCAATGATGTGGTAGGGTATTTTTCCTATAGTTAATTGGACATGAAGTAGTTCAAGAGAGTCATACTGTTTGACCAGTCTTGAGGTGTACTTGGCTTTAATGAAGATGGATACACCTCCACCTTTGGTTCTTTTATGCTTATTTTGAAGTCTGAACATGTGGAAGGCATCATAGCATTGCACAGCTGGGGTGCTGTCCTCGATTTTCAACCATGTGTCGCTGACTATACAGACATCAGCATCTTCCAGGGTGAGGAATTCCTCCAGGGAGTGCAGGTTCCTGTTTAAACTCCTATCCTTAACTCATTACATCTAAGTGACACCTACAGGTGCATTTGCAGTTAACTCCTATTGATGCCTCTAGGCATCAAATATTGCTTGTTCATATTTGCATCAAAAATTCTAAAACCATGCTATGTACAAGGTTTTAAAAGACTTCATCTTAAAGCTTACACAGTGGCAAATTCAACTACTTTAATATTTGACCTCTGTCTAGTGCAGGTAAATATATATTAACTGTTGTTTTTATGATATTAATTTATATAAATATAATTTTCACATTTTTCTAAATATCTTGAAAGCCAAGTAACACAAGTAGAACTCCTTAGCCTCATATGAAAGCTTTCAGTTAGATGAATAAAATGCTGCTGGCAGTATGCATGTAACTTGAGTAGTTGCTGAGATTTTGTAAGTTGTTTACAAAATATTATAAATGTAATAATTACTGTGTTTACTGTGACTAATAAAATTCAGTTTAAGGTCTAGAAACTAAAAATACTACCACTATAAAAATAGTTTGAGCTGAAGAGTTTGCTACTCATACTTATTTCATAATCCCTATGGTTCCAGAAATATGAACATTTGCTTGGAATGTGAAGACATAATTTGATTTTATCAAAAGGCTTGATTTTATCAAAAGGCCCATTGGAAGTTACTGTGCAAATGTCCTAAACTCCATTGTAGTGAATGAGTTAAGCAGCAAAACCTTGACTTTATCTCAAAGGGATTTTATGTCAGAAATGTTGTTTTGATATTGCCTAAAAAGGCACTATGGGGAAGGCAAGCACCTTTGTCAGTTATCTGGAAACTTAGAGGAGGCAGGTGCAGACCATCTCTGGCAAAGCAGCATGGCCTATCAACCATGTCTTCCCAGACTGACAGATACTGGATCCCCCTGGTCTGACACAAGAAGCTAAGCCAATTGTTTTGATCATCTTTTGTTTATATTGTGGCATCATCTTGGGTGAAGGTAAAATGCTGCTTAAGGCTAAGATCATACCTGCCTGGGACACATAATCTGAGAGTTCAGTCATGTCTCTTCATATAGTTCAGAGAGGTACATCTCAAGTCATTCACCCCAACATCGACTATGACAGCATCATCATGGTACTGTATGCGTGATGTGATAGATCCTGGCACTTGACAGGTAGTTGACTGTGACCCTCTCCTTGTCCAGCCTGATGAGAGGGATATCTGTTTGTCTTACTATGGAGTCACTTATAACCAAACCATTAGGTGTTGAGATGTTTTGCCTTAGCGGTTTATTTGCTGAAACAATGGTGTGTGTGTTATTATGTCTAATGGTTTTTATTGGTACTGTAGTGTGTGCAAGTGGTTTACATTTGGAAGGTCTCCAATCTTTTGGTAGGCTTCTAGTGAGTACCTCCCCGTATGTGGGTTTGTGTCATGCTGCTATTTTGGGTGAGAGGTGAAAAGTGTGTGCTAACAACATGTATGATGTCTGGTTTGTTGTTACGTGAGAGAACTGAATCCAATTTCATAGTGCAGTTACATCTCTCACATATGGTATTTGTTTGTTTTAGGAGTAAGGGGTTGTCAGTATACATGAGGCAACTACTACATTGCCTCAGGATGCCCATGTCAATCAGGCTGGATGGAGAGACATACCTCCCAACCATACCGATTTACTCGTTTTTTACCGAGTTTTGGGGTCCAAATAAAGGGGTGCCACGATTCCCGAGTGGCACCCCTTCAATTCCGATTTTTGTCTTTTTTTTTCCCATTTTCAAATTTTGGCGCTTTCGGAGCTGACGTCATCACGTGCGTGATGACGTCAGCTCCATCAGGGCTATCAGCCAGTCGGAATTGAGCTTCCGGCTAGAAATCTGCAAATGCGAGCGAGCGGGAAATCATATCTTAGCACTCAGTATAGTAACAGTCAGGAAAGGTTTGCAAGGAAATCGGCTTGTTTGGCATTTGGGGACTTAACAGACGTGAAAGCTTTACAGGACTCGTTACAGCTGGGAAATCTTTACAGTAAGAAAATTGGCTTGTTTGGTTTGATTTTGGTAAGTGTGCTTTTATGCTTCTGCCTCCCCAGTTATGATAACTGAATTTGAAACAGTGTTAGTAGTGCTGGGTGAGGGTTCTGATATAACTACTCATGCCATCTACAGCATTTTCAACATAGATGTAACTATCACTGTTTTTTTTTTTTTGCAAACTGTATTGATGGAATATGTACAGTAAGTTCTGTGTTCCCTACTTGCAGTTCATAGTATTTATAAAGCAGCCAGTGTCAACCATAACCCATATAACTGAAACTCTGCAATCTGACCTAGTATGTTATCACCTTCTGACCACATTGACTCATCTGGCCATCAGCATCTTGTGAAGTCAGCTCTGTTCTAGATTTCTGGACAGGAATATTTGTAATTGTCCACGCTTTAGCCACTAAAGCTAAATTATATTTTGAATGTAACAGGTAATAATGTATAATCTGAAAGCAGCTTGCAGTCGCAGAATGTGTATTAATCTATCACATCTAGTAGCAGTGTGTGACATGAGCCATTAAGCTACAGAGTTATTGGGCTTACTTTGTTTTAGTGAGTGTTCAGGTGGTTTTCTGAAGGCCAGATGTCAAGTTTGTCTTACTAAGTTGGTTTAGTTCGTAAATGTAGTGCTTGAGCTTTGTATCCACTTTAGTTGGCATGGCATATGCATTTTCTATTGAACTTTGAAGTTTTTCCCCTTCTCGTTGGCACTTCACTAAAAGGGTCATGGATTTCTTTCTGTGTTATGTGTAGTGTCTGCATATTAGAGACCAAATACTGCAAAGGGGGTGCAAAGGTGTGGATTACACAGATTTGAGTAATTTATTTCCAGTCCAGAAACACAAAAGAAGTGTGCAATTTTATGGTATAGTGATTGCTGGCAGCACTATATGAAAGCAGAAGAAAATAGGTACAGAAGCACAGACACAACTGTGGACCTGCTAAACAAAAATGCAGCTGTATACACCCATAGGTTAGAAGCAAAGCTCCCACACTGTAGATATGGTGCAAGGTGCTGAGATTTGTATACATTTGCCCTAGGTAAGTAATAGCAACTAAACAGTTTGTAAAGCTTGGAACTAGGATACTAAATGGGAAAAGCTAAATAATGTCTACATTACTCCATTCTGTAGCCATTTAAGGGAAATTCTTAACATTGTTTCCAACTTGTATGATTCAAAAGTGCCAGATCTTAGCCTGAGTCTTGAAGTATAATGAATCTTTGTGTCTGCTTTGCAAGACTGAGTTGGTATATATCCACACAGGCACAGAACAGTTTGCCCCAAGGTCAACTTTCTTTGTTAGCAGTAAGATAAGAAAAGTATATTAGTAGTTTGTTATTTGCTGCACTTTGTTATACTGAATGTAACTGCACAGTGTGAAGACACTTCAGCTTAAATGAGTAATATCTGGAGGACAGGTTAGGTGCAATCATTTCTCAAATGATTGATGTATGTACTGTTGCTATGAGGTAAGTCAGAACAGCAGTGAAATGATGCCACTCCATTCCCTATTGCAATATTACTAGCTTATCTTTTTTTTATGTAACATAGGCAATTTATTTCTCAAGGACAAGAGGCACTTTATTTGTAGATAAAACAATGAAATATAAAGTTGTTTGCTAGCAACAACCTCTTAATTAGTTACAGATCTCTTTAATGTGGAATTATTTTGATGACTTTTACTTCTGCAGAGATTGTGCATTTTACTGATACTGGTGGATTGTAGATGTTTGAGCAGACTTTTATGTTGGAAATATTCTGAATTGGGCAGTTTTGTCATTATTGGTTCATGCATTTTGTTTCTCTGTTTACTGGAAAATGTTCAAACAATAAATTTAAAATGTGCTCTAACAAGTGTGCTGTATTATACAAGGAATATAATTTAAAGTCAGGAAGGTGTATCAAAGAACACATGTATGTTTCTTGTTTTGTGTGCAAAGGGGCCTATGATTTGAAAACAGCACAAAATTCATCTTTATCTGCCACTGTCCAGATGCTGCATTTTTCTTTGGATGTGTGTTTCAAGTCTGTTAAAATTAATGTGAGTTTCAAAGGCAGAGAAGTTTTAATGCTAAGTCTATTTTCAATGTGAGACTGTATTGCTTTGTTTAGCAGACGTCTGTTAGTGTTTGTGCTATAAAATGTAAAATAAAATCCAAGTAATCATTGTAGAAGTAAAGCAGTATGTACATTAGTGTTTATGGTAAATGGAGCGAAATAGCCAGGTAATGGGACACTGGAATGGCTGCAGGGGGGCTCTGGGGCCATATTTTGGTTGTCTCTTCCTCAGTTTGCATCTGAATGTTGGTATCCCACAATTCCATTGGTGTGGGTGGGGTTACAAAATTATGTATGAAAATTTTATGTTAATCAGTGTACAGATTTGTACCTATTTTTCATGGGCCTTGTCCAGATTTTTGATGTTTCCAGGTTGAGAGGTATGTGGAGAGATGATGAGAAACTGCCCATCTATTATAGTAGGTTTTTACTGTATATACCATTAGGGAAGGGACATGGCTAATTAGACCAGTTTTTACGCTAGGCTAACAAAGAGGCTTATTCTGTTGAATGATAGGGATGATAAGTGTGGCAATGCAACTCAGTGTGCAGCTGAGTTGCCCAGAGTGTGGCAGGGAAGCTTGGGAAGGTTCCACTGACAAATGTCTAAGGAAAATTGTGCTTCAAGATGTTTGCATCTATATAGATCACCATTAGACCCCCTTTGTGCGAATGCAAGGGTTAAATACAGGCAAAAATAAATAAGCTAATCTGCCAATAGGAAAGCACACACTGAACCTTACTCCAACAATCCACAACTCAGATAAGGCTGGTTCTACATTCTTCTGCCACAAAGGTGTAGGGATCCCCTCTTAATGTAAGATGGCCAGTTTAGAGCTCAAGTGTATCAATAACAGGCTAGATTCAGCAGATAAAAGGACTTACAAGTGCAGAAAATGATGCAGTCACAAGTAAAAACAGAAATAATGCAGCAATTCTACGATTTAATTGTTCCTGCTGCTCTGCAGCAATATCTCCATCCACCAACACCATCTACTCCTCTCTCACATCAGCTTATCACTGCAGTTTATTTCAGTTCGTCCCTTCAACAGGTACCACCTTTATCTATGTGACTCATCTCAACAATGATACATGAGATTGTTGTGTCACAGTGCTCTTCCCCATCACTCCTTCCCCTTGTATCCTGCCTTTTCTCTCCCTTGATACCATAAATATTTCCTATAAATTAGTGTTTTTTAATGTATTCTAATATGTTATGCTGCCTACTCTCAATACTGATGTTTTTATGATTGTTTTCTTTGCTACAGTATAGCAGCCTGACTTACACTTCTATAATTAATTGCATCTATGATACTATTGTACTGTATCTTATATACAATGTTTGTGGAGTGTATTCTCCAGGCTGTACCTACAAATGGTCCAGAGTAATAAGTGCTCTACAACAGTCAACAAATTTTACATTTAAAAAAAGTACCCCGTCCTCTAGTACCTGCAGTATACCCCTTTATTGTACAAATATTCCGTTACTTTAGATTATTTCCCCAGATGAAAACTGTCAAACAACCCACACGCTCATGCACATGCATGCACACACAGACACACACACACACACACACACACACACACACACACACACACACACACACACACACACACATACACACACGCACACACAGACACACACACAATAATTTTTAGTTACATAAGACAACAACCTTGTTATAGTTGGGAATCTGTCAATGCATACTGATGAAAAGCAATACATTTCACACCCATAAATATAACACCTAAGTATTTATCCTAGCACTGGATTTCAGATGTAAGGTGTGATAAACACATATCTGGCACACTGCATAAATACATTTTTGTTTATCTCCAGTCTTAGCATGTCACCAGCATTTATCTACACTCTTGAAATTCCTCATAAATTTGCATAAATGCTTAGCATATCATGAAAGGAACTAAAATAATTCCCTAAACCTGACATATTTATCCATCACCACTCTTGGCATGACAGCAGCAACATTTATAGGTTCATAGGTAGATACTAGATAATCAGTCCACACACTATTATGAGCCTAGACAATAAACCACATTCAAAAGTTTCTTCTTGCCTCACTGAGGGTAATACACAACAGATCAATGGAAAATGTGCAGCCACCCATCCAGCTGTTGAAATTTGCTTTGAAAATGGCAAGGCTGTTACTCTGTTTGACATGTTCTCAAGGTCTGTGTATGGTATAACATGCATTGTGATATGACTATACTACATTGCTGTATCTTATTAATTTGTTGACAAAGATTCAAGTCCTTTGTGTGAGTAATTGAGGAACCATTTATTTATTCTGTATAGGTATAGCAGGTCAAAGAGAGTAGGGTCTTTCATGATGCAAAAAGTTAGACACAGATCACCATAGAGGAGACTATAAGAGACCAAGTACAGGCAGAGGGCTGCCCAACTGTATTGAAAACTATGGGACTTGAGGCAAGTGCTTTTTTTTCGTTAAGAATCTTTGTGGTGCATATCAAAAGGGATGTATTATTCGATAATAGGGCTGATGAAACACAAGTAAAGGGGAAATAGAAAATACCTTGGATATTAGGTCAGACAGATAAAAGAATTTGAAAACTGATAAAAAAATAGAGAAAAACCACACTGAGTCCAAAAGTAAGGTAAGCACTTTCTTTTACTGGAATTAGCAAACTTCATCAGACAATATAAATGAATAAAAATAAACATGTTAAATGTGGAAAAGTACATATGTTTGTATTTTCAAATTATTATATTTTTCATCTAGTTAAAGCCCTCAATTTAAGAATGCTTCTAATGGAAACAGAATCATTCAAGCCCGGGGGGGGGGGGGGCAGACCATTCAGTTTCAATTGCCAAATCAGTTCCTTTTCATCTAACCTCAAATCAACTGGCCCACCCATGATGTTGTCAACAATTTTTTCAATGTCAAGAAATTTGAATTCATGCGTGGGACAAGAATTAATATGTCTAGCTAAAGCATTATTCAAATTCATTTTTTCAATTGCATACATATGTTCGTAAATTCTATTTTTGAGGGGTCTTTCCGTTCTACCCACATAAAAGGCAGATCAATTCATGCATGAACTCAAATAAACAAATCCCCTTGTGTTACAATTGAATTTACCCCTATAATAACTAGATGAAAAATATAATAATTTGAAAATACAAACATATGTACTTTTCCACATTTAACATGTTTATTTTTATTCATTTAGATGTTTAATATATTTAATATTAATATGTTTAGTATTTTCTGTCTTAAATGTTGATTTTTGATATCAATTCTTTTAAATTAGAGTATATATGCTTTTATGGCATTAGGTAGAGATTATATCTCTTTAAATGAAGGCTTGTTTTTTTTCACTTCTGAAGTGATGTCATGACTTGTAAGTTTATTTAAATTTTGTGGTTTGCTTCTGGATTTGTCTGATGAAATTTGCTAATTCCAGTAAACGAAAGTGCTTACCTTACTTTTGGACTCAGTGTGGTTTTTCCTCTATTTTTTATCAGTTTTCAGTTTTAGCTTTTTGAATTAGATAAAAGAATTTACTAACTTCTGTGGAGACGTGATTGTCAAAAGATAAGAAGTTATCATCAACGGTGCCTAAGTCACTGATGATATTGTCCATTTAGAGGGATGTGTCATCTGTGTGGGAGTTACAGAAATGTATTATAAGCAAATTGCCATATATCTATTTTTTTAAACTGAGTTTAAAACCATTCTCCTTGCAGCAGCTTCTTGCTGGAACAATTAGATATCAAAGAATAAAAGAGTAAGAGTATCAAGTTAACAACCATTCAAAAATGTTGATGAACATAGGCTAGGGATATTGGTTTGAAGGTCTAAAAAGTAAATGCCAAATAAAAGAAATCCTAACATTTAGCCCTGTGCAATGCCACTGGTAAAATTTATTTCCTTCAGATACGGCATCTGCAACCCTAACTGCCCTGTTTCTGTCAGTAAGCCATTGCAAAACATGAATGGATATTCAGTTTTACAGATCTGTTTACAATACCTACATAAGGAACAGTATCAAAGGCTTTAGCCAGTTAACATAAGCTGTGAGAACTATATACAGACTATTCACTATTTCAGTGACCTTTTCAAAGAAGATAGTGAGGTTAAGGAGGCAGAATCAGCCTCTGTTAAAGTCAAAATAATGTGAGTTCAGGGATAAGAGATGTTTCATGTCCAAATTTATGACGCCAAAAATTATGCTTTCCATAGCCTCACATATGAAGCTAGTAAGGCTGATTGGTTTATAGCTTCGTTAAACAGTGATTGGCTGTGTTTATACAAAGGCATTATGATGGCTGTTTTCCAGGTTTTGTGAATGTATCCAGTGCAGAAGATTATATTGAAGAAGTTAAGTAGGAGTTCAAATAGGCCTTATTTGGCACAAACAATCAAGAAATCTGGCATGTAATCGGGTCCCATGTTCCATGGATATGTTGTTCTTAGCTTTGGATAGGGCTGACAGGACTTTTTCTATTGTGATTGTAGGGGGCAGTTGGAATTGAAGAATTTGTGCAACAGTTATAAATGTCAGCTTGGAAATGAATTATTTCTTAAGGTCTGAAAGTGTGATGTTGTTATGGATAAGCGCAAAACATTACTGAGTGCTCGCTGTTGGCATACTGACATAGTTAAAGGATTGATAGTGTATTTTTCCATTGTTCTTCAACAACTGAACATCTAAGAATTCCATCTTCTCATAAGAGTACTTCTGTTCAAACCTTAAGAAATCCGTTGTACCATTAATATATTCAATGAATTCACTTAATTCTATTTCTGTGCCTTCCCATGCTAAAAACACATCATCTACAAAATGTTTGTAGAATTTTATGTGTTTACTATATATGGTTGTTGTTGTTGTGTCTTTCGGCTTATCCTGGTTAGGGGTCGCCACAGTGGAATTCCAGTCCGCTAATGTTTGGTAGTGGATTTTTACGTGCCGAGTTACCATCCCTGATGCACAGCCTTCAACGAAGGTAAGCCCATTCATGCACGCCTCCACATAGAAGACACTCTAGCTGAGAATCGAACGCGACAACGTCTTGCTGTGAGGTGACAACGCTACCGCAGCACCACTACAGCGGATTTACTATATATGGTATTTGACAAAATATAAGTGCTTTCCCAATATGCCAACACAAGGTTCACGAAAGCATTATATTCATCAATGGCTGGTGTAGTGAAGAAGAATGCTGGTGCAAATATAAATAGTAAGTTAGACTCGTTAGACGAGATATCGGCCAGCAATACTCCGTTTCATTTTCCTCTACCTATTCGGTAGACGACCGCGGCCAGCTGGTCGCCACATGTGTGTTTGGGAAAGAGGAAAATCATGGACGACAGACACAAATTCCAGAAAAAGGTACTCAAACTGATACCAAAGACTTAGTGGTAAATTTATCACATTAATACTTGACTGAAAGGTCTTTATTAAATCATGGCCTTTCATTCATACCTTCAAAGTCAGCAGACATTACTGATATTATTTTAGATATAAAAATGTTCACCCGGAAAGTCAGTCTAAGTTTGTTGTTTGATAATACAACTGTAGGTAGTAGGAATATGTTCTGCAAACCTTCTACCTTTGTACCACAAGGACACCCTCTACTTGAGACATTTGAAAAAGCCTGCGAACGCAACTTTTTTGAATTATATAAATCGAAAATAAGTCTGAATTTTATAATTTAACTTATGAGGAGTTCCAATCAATTAAGAAGTTACAGGAAAATGAAACAATAGTTATTAGACAGGCTGATAAAGGGGTGCTATTGTAGTTTTAGATGCTGAAATGTATATGAATAGTATGATGACTATGTTGGGTGAAGCTGACACATATCAAGTATTAAATGGAGTAATGTTGAATAAATGAATTAAGAATGTGCAATCTGAATTATATGATATGTTTTTGTGCCATACTATTGATGGTGATTTATATAAGTATTTGTTGGTTGATAATCCTCTTATTCCCACCCTAAGGGGACTTCCCAAGGTACATAAAACCCTTATTAACCCACCTATGAGGCCTATAGTCTCAGGTGGTGGTTGGCTCATGGAGCCGGCTTCGATATTCATTGAGAAGCAACTTCGACCAATTGTTAACAACACCAGCTCTATATTGAGAGATACGCAAGATTTTTTGGAAAGTTAAGGTGAATATGTTTTACTTAAGGAGAGGGCATGTGATGATTTATTAGTTACTCTAGATGTGGTTTCTTTGTCTACATCGATTCTGAATAGTACAGGGATGGAATTCCTGAGACTATTTTTGATTGAAAAAGGGGTATCTAGGAATTCCATCATTAAGATTCTAGCTTTACTTGATTTAGTGCTAAATAATAATATGTTTTTATATGAGAATGTTTATTATTTACAGAAAAAAGGGGTTGCCATGGGCACCCCATGTGCTAACTCTTATGCCAACCTTGTGTTAGCATATTGGGAAAGCACTTATATTTTGTCAAATACCATATATAGTAAACACATAAAATTCTACAAATGTTTTGTAGATGATGTGTTTTTAGCATGGGAAGGCACAGAAATAGAATTAAGTGAATTCATTGAATATATTAATGGTACAACAGATTTCTTAAGGTTTGAACAGAAGTACTCTTATGAGAAGATGGAATTCTTAGATGTTCAGGTGTTGAAGAATAATGGAAAAATACACTCCGAGATATATAGGAAGCCATGCTGGAAGAATAATATTTTACATTGTAATAGCATGCATCCTCAACATGTTTATCATAATATAGTGAGAGATCAGACTTTAAGAATGTCACGCCTCACCACTAGTGATGAAAGCTATAATATGAAACAAGAGATGTTAGCTAAACATTTGTCATCAAGAGGATACAGTAAACAAGAAGTCAAAGTTGTTTATCAAATGAATGATTCAATAAGAAAAGGAAAAGGAAAACCATATTTATACAAGAGTGGGAATAATAATGGGAATATTAATAAGGAACAACGGAAGAATGAGAATAGAATAGTAATTCCTTATTCAAACAAGAATATGGGAATTAGAGAAATAATTAAAAATAATTGGAGTATATTAACTACAGATGAGAGAATAGTTGAGATAGTAGGTCCAAGACCTATTTTTTCATATAAAAACACGAAGTCACTTAAGAGGTTGTTATGTTATGAGGATAGTAATAAAAAGATACCTATTTTATCAAATAGACAGGGTACGCTACCTTGTAGAGGGTGCAATCATTGCACGTATATGTCAGGGATTGATTATTTTATACATCTCGATACAGACTATAGATATAAATTTAATTTTTATGCTGATTGCAAATCAAGGAATTTAATATACATAGCTGTCTGCCAGACATGCCCATGTTTTTATGTAGGAAAAATGAATAGGAGTCTTAGGGAACGGGCCAGAGAGCATGTTTATGCAATAAATAGAGAAGATGAGCACAATGCTTTGGCCCGACACGTTTTAGACAAAGGTATGACACATGAATTTAAATTTAGTGTTTTAGAATTGATTAGAATAACAGATAGATTGGGGGATATAAAAAATTACACTGAGGAACGAGAAAATAGATGGATAATTAGGTTACAAAGCTATAGGGGACATGGTCTGAATGAGAAAGTAACTCTCAAGCCATTTTTAGCAGCACGTTCCTATGTTCATTAAAATGAAAAGGTTTATGTATGTATTCATATTTGTGTCAGTGTATTTATTAATGGTTTGTATATTCTAGAAGTTTTTTAAGAAATGTTGTTATTGCATGATTGTTGCTTTTAAATGAGAATGATTTTGTAATGATGCAACTAAATAATTGGCCAATAGGTGTATTGTAACACTATTTAAATGTATGCTGAGTTGTTAGCAGTTGTAAAAGTCTGATGAAGCGTTGGAAAACATGAAAGCGCTTACTTTGTTACTGCAGTCATTAAATTGTCTTATTTCGTTTTATTTCATGCTGTGGTGAGCCTCATTTTGTTATTTTGAACAAAACAGTATGTCCCCGATTCTGTGAAAACCACCGTTAAGCGGTAGTAATGAAACAGAAGTCAAGACATTGCAGATTATTTAGAAAAAAAGAGTGATTTTATGAGCAGTGCAGATTCAGTTCTAGCAGTAGTCTTTGCATTAGTGCAAGCAGAAGGTAAATGAAGACACAGGAGTAGCATGGTGTATATCAGCTCAGTACAGCAGAGGCTGTGTTCTGTACACATAAATGTCTCGGATTAGGCAATATTTACACTCCAAAGACTACAAATGTGATGTGAAACATACTACTAAGTTCTACTCTGAAAATATGGCAGTATGAACCTAGAATCATAGAAAACCAAATATGCAAAATTCCAAAACCTGCCTAAAAAAATTACACATTTTACACTATTTTTTGTAGAAAAAGAGCAAGTCCCCTTGCCCCCATTAGTATGGGATTGTGACTATGCATTTCCACTAGTATTTCAACACTGACACTTTTCAACCTTGGGAAATCCTCCATGATTTTATAGACTACATGTTGAAATAAAATCAGACTTCTGTATTTCATCTTTTCAGCATTCTCACTTTAGTATTTGGTGCCGCAAGCCTTATAACATTGATATACCAAATCAATACTTGCTACGTGCTACCTTAAGTTTCTTGGGATGTCTCAGCCTATATATGTTCAGCTGCCAAATAAGCATATTAAACATTGAGATTTGTGGTCCAGCTTCTCTCCATGACAAACTACAATAAACACTTACAAAACCGTATATGAATCAAACCCTCTTATTAAATTATCCAGTCTCTATAATTTCTTTGCCAATTTTAATGCCACTAAAATTTCCTTATGTCATATTGGATGTACTAATGATTGATTCTTCCCTCCATGATATCCTTAAAGCTTTTACCTCCTTTAATGCATTTTAGAAAACATAAACTATGGTTGATTCCCATATTTCAGAAGCTTTTTAATATATTAAAAATAATGATATTTCAGACAAATGTATGAATCAGTTTAGAAGAACAATCTTTATCCATGAGCCCAGCAAGTACGCTACTTCAATTAAAAATGATCACCCCCACATCTTTAATAAATGTAGATGTCAACCTTTATATTACATTTTTAGTCAAACACTTTAGAGAAGGGGCTGGCAGAATTACTTCAAGATTTCAGTCAGGATTCATGGAAAGGAGACAAACTCAGGCAATAATATGTAAAATTGCATGGTGGTTGCTGCCATTAGAAGGAAGAATTTGGCATATGCAGTTCATGTATGATCTGGAATATACTGTAAAGGTTGGAAAAGCTATCTCTTTTGTATGTCTTCTATGTATCCTAATGTAGTACAGAGTGCAGGAAGGCATTAAGGGGTGATACCTGGAACAAAAATGAAACTGACTTCAATTGTAGATCAGTACACATTTAAGGTAAGGACAGAGACAGAGAAAAGTATTTTGGAAAGAAGCTACAGGGAACTGTGGAGCACACCTTCATGAAGGAGAATGAACCATGGTTAGGGCATTAGCTATGGGATGGAGCAAGTGCAGACAAAGTG